>NW_009940209.1:36376-45616 GCF_000696875.1 Nestor notabilis
AGGAAATCCCAGGTTGAAGAGTCTTAAATTTTAGTTATTGCTTCATCTGTCTTTAATACCTCAATAATCAAAACACCCCAATGAAATTCTGAGCATCCTCTATTCCTGTACAAACAGAAAACCATTTCATCAAACATGCTTATCTCACAGCTAAGTCACATTACCACACGGGTTTATTTTGTGGCTTTCAAAGGTAAATATCTAGCACCATGTGAAAGGCCAGACCCGCACCTGATGAAAGGACTGCCCTCCACACGTGTTATATCCCACCTATCTTAACTCATAAGCCTGTACACATATATCACACAAAAAGGAAGCATGTTAGAGTTTGGTGCTGTTGTAATTAAGAACTGGGGATAGCAGAAGACTGCTGAACTTCCACATTCTACATATGTTAAAGTCTCAATTTGCAACTGAGCAGCACTTACTTAAGAGTATTCAATGAAATTTGTAGTTTGCCATGTGTGCTCATTGCAATTAAGTTGATTTGCACACTGTAAAGAAACCTTCCTAATTTGTTCTTTGGAGTACATAAAGCACTGAAACAACTGCATTCAAGATGAAGAACTAACTGCTCCAACTACCACACTGGCATCTGTAACAGGCTGCCACCTGCCTATCAAACATCACAGGCCAAGTTGCATGTTGTGCCAGGGCCAGCTCCTCAGTACACTTCTGTGCCTGCCCTGCTCCCCTCTGCACCCACTGGCATTGCCCCAAAGACCCATAGGCATGGGAGGGCCTTCCAGAGGGATGATATGAGGTATGAGGTGTGCCCCAGCCACAGCAGTGAGTCAGGGTGCTGGGCACAAAGGGTGTAAACAGAACCGTTTTTAAACCCTGGGGTGCTTATACCATCAAGCATCGACCCAGGTAATAGGTAATAAGACTCCATACCCTGCAGCCACTGACTCTCAGGCTTCACTATGGGGTGGGTGTGCTAAATGCTCTGCTGAATCAGAGCCTCCGTTAAGAAAAAGTACTTTTGGCTGTCCAATGTCTTCATCTTACAGGACGGAATGGGCTTTGTTCAGACAGGAAAACCCATGCTTCTAGGCCTCTGAAAAGCCTAATGATCCACTGACTCCCTGAGAGTGCCTTCTAACACATCCAGGGTAAGAGGTCTTCTGATTTTCCTTTTCTGAGCCTCCATCAACTACAAACCAACCTTCTGGCATTTCCTGAAATAAAAGTTAAATAATATTTAGAGAAAGTAGAGTATTTCAGGACAAAAGATTTGATGATTAATATTGCTTCTGGAAATGTATTGGATTTTCTCAGAGCTCCTTCCTCCTGTGTCACACAGAGCAAGGATAGACTAGTAGTCTTCAGAAAATAACAGTCTAAGTTTATACCTAACTTGGGAAATAAATACATCTTGATTAAGTTATTACTTAATTAGAGAAATAAGGTATTAGATTCACTATCTCCTCCTATATAACTCCAAAGGTAATTTCCTCCGTCAGGTTATTCAAGGTGCTGGAGTACTTAACTCCAGCTATGCAAGACCAAAAAACCCAACAAAAACACACAGAGAACTACAAAGAACCCACAAACCAAACCCTATTGTATAGGCAGCACAAATACATACAGACACACAGCAGAAACTGTTTTTCTCATTTTTCCCCTGGCTTGACCAAGGTAGCACATGCACAGATTGTAGCTTTATTTTCCAGTGATCCATCAAACATGATCCAGCATGTAAACCTAGTCAAGACAAAACCTAAGCTGAGAGTATTCCTGTTACTGTGTGGGGAACCTGAACCCAAGCTTAGCTTAATGGGCTTTTGTTGTGACTTTCAGTTGGTGACTAAAACCTACTCGTTATGAATAGCAACAATGGAAAGACTGACTGCATGAAGAAACATTCGTACTTCATTCTTTTCAGCCTGCCATTTCATACCAGTTTAGACTCTAGAACAGCCCCCAATTGAGATAAAATGTATAAAGATTCTGTAAATAGGACTGCTGCCACGAAACCAATTCCAACCCTGAGGATATGGGACTGGCTTCACAATACAAACTGTGAATGAATAGGGCTTCTTGTACGATTGCAGAATAATGCTTTATGTCTTTCCTATCTGCAAGATGAATGAATCACTTCTCAAAGGAAAAAATTATTGCAGATACTAATTATATAAAAGGTTATTCTATAAATCACACAAGAAATTCTATTCATGCAAAGATTATGTTGAAGTTAAATAATTGAACAATGATAATCTGTTAGGATGGGGACTGTCTGCCAGCACTTGACTTACTTGTCAAATGAAGTCTCGAAAGCTACTAGACAGGCCTCTGCTACCTCTGAAATTTCAAATTCAGCAAAGACTTCTTGATCTCTTATCTCCAGCACCAGCAACATTATTAGCAATCACAAGTTAGAAACCACTGTAACATGCAGTATGGGTTAAACTAGGCCTTTCTGCAACAGTGCATGGCATGAGGATCGCTGTGAAACTGTGCTTGTTTCCAGTAGAAGAGGTGTTAGGATAAACTCTCATGTTTGGTATTCTTGCAAAGACAAACAGAACAGCTTTGACAGTTGGACAGTCATCAGTACAGTTTCAGAAGTATTATCCTAGCTATATAATCAGGTGTCAGGTCTTGCCCTCTTAGAGGAGCTTGTGGTGCCAAAAAGCAGCATACAACTGCATCCTCTTATTTACAAATATGTAACTTTTGTTTGCAGTTTACCGAACAAAGCATCAATATGCCAATGCTCAAGGAACAGGATTAGAAGATATACAGTATTTCCTAGGAATGCTCTCCTAGCCTCCAACTCTTTCCACCTCATGAGAATTGCGAAGCTGGATGTGGTTTCTGTATACTTAGGAACCTTCAAAGGATTTCTCTCCCATGTGCTTGGGCATCCCTCAGATTTAACAGAAACCTTTTGTATCCAGAGCATCTTTTGACAAGACATTCCATCATCTACCACCACTTTCAATGCCATTACTCACCAGCTTCAGTAGGTCAAGATCTTATACTGAAACAGAACACAAACACTGTATGCACATTGTCCACAAGACCTGTATGCACATTGTCCACAGCATTCCTGAATTTACAGAATTCTGCATCATGCCTGTCTTCTCTTTTCCAGGACTACTGGTTCTTGATTACACAGTTGCTCTTGTATAGAAGCCACTTTGCACCTCTGATCACTTCCGCTGCCCCTCTAATAAGCTTTTCTGGTTCAACTACACACTTTCAGATGCAGGAATCCAAACTGTGCACAATATCCAGAACAGATTATCACTGTATGGTGCCTTCCCCTTCCAAGCCTCACTGTTTTCAGACAATACATTTCAAAGCATCCACTCTCACAGCCACCCAGGTTATTCCATACATTCTGTCCCTCTTGCTAACCTATCTTTCAAGGGGAAACAGTGATAGTGTTGTCCTTTGCAAAATGTGCAGGGACCTACCTACTGATAGAATGCTCTATGCAAGTGGAAGGGTTTCACTCTTCAAGATCAAAATTTTCACACAGTCTCATAACAAAGGTTAGGAGATGGGCAACAACAATGATCCAAAGGTCCGGAACAGGTTGTCTGTCAGGACTGACTGAGCAGGACCAGACATTTCAGACTGGAAGAGAGATGACTCTGGAAAGAGTATCATATTCTTCTAAAAAATTATGAATGACATGGAAAGGGTAGAAGTGGTCTGACTCCTCACCTTACCCTCCAGCACAAGACCTAGGTGCAACCAGGCAATGAAGGAAGTAGATTAAACCAAGCACACATGCAGCAAATCTCTGAAATGTCTCAAACTATGTCATGGACCCAGAAAGGTTCTGGGGAATCACGAGGTCATGTTTTAATACCTCCTCTGTCAGAAGTCACCATCTTTTGCTTGGGCACCACTTGATGCCCTCTAATTCTTGCTGTGTTTGGGTGACAAAATAAACCGGGAAGAATTGCTTCAAATTCCCATGATGGCAGATTGCTATCATAATCCCTCCCCTTATCCATCCTACTTCCAATCATATATTTTCCAGGCTAAGCTTCAGTTTATTTGGTTACTCTTACTAAAAGCTGCTTCAGTCATGCTCCTCTGTGTTTTCCCCTATTCTTACTGTAACTCTTCGGAGAGAGAACAACATCTACTCCTGACTTTGAGAAGGGTGTGTTACTCACTTCAGAAACATAACATGGATTTACAGCATGGCATTCTGGTTTGCTCCTTCTCCTTTTCCTAGAGATCTCTTGAATGGCACAGATTAAGAGCTCATCACTGTGTAGACACAGTTGCTTCTCCCTGTGCACATAATTTTATAACTACTAGCATCAAATACAACCTGCCTACAAGCAAGAACTGTGAGAACCTTCTGCAACCCCAGCCACCTTTTGTTTCTGCTACTCTGATTTTGTGATTTTCAGTATATACTGTCAACTCATTACTCAGCCTCTCTTCCAGATCATTTATAACTATGTTGAGCAACACAAGCCTGAACACAGATCCCCCTGCAATTCCACTAGTGATTACTCTTCACTAAAAAAGCTGGTAACTCTTCACTAGAAAAGCTGACAGTTCTTCCTACACTTTAACCAGGTATTAATTACTGAAAAAGCTACACTCCTACTCCATGGCAGATCATATCCTTTAAAAAGCATTAGCAAAGAACTCTCTCTGAAAATCCATAAGCAGCAGAATACTTGTTTGCCTCTTGTGCCTTCCTGTTGAATAGCTTCAGACCACCTACCTTTACCAGCTGAAGCTGGACTTCAGCATTCTTGCAGTGAACCATGAAGGTCACTGCAATAGGAGCACTTACCAAGGCAGGCTTCCAAGTAGACATGACCTTGAGAATCACTGTCCATGGCAGAATAAATACTGCTCTGTAGTCAGTATAGATTTGGAGAAGTCAATTTTTATATTAGGAAACCTTGTTTCAGTAGATTTACCCTAAAAATAAACCCCCAACTAACTTAAATACAACCTCACCATGTTTGCAGCAGCAGTGATATAAAGCAAGCTCAACACCCCAAAAGATTTATGCTTGTATAAATAACAATACTCTGCACTTCTTTAAAAACAAACCTGGCACCTGACACTAAACTATTTTTCTAAAATACTGACTTGCAGTTAGTGAATGTAGTATTATTCAGTGTCATTCCTTCAGGTTAAGTCACAGGGTTCTCTAATATTCCAGTGCTGCTATACCTTTCACAAACATCAGCATGAAGGAACCTTCAACACCAATATACTAGAAACTGTTAGGAA
This sequence comes from Nestor notabilis, assembly GCF_000696875.1. NCBI lineage: Eukaryota > Metazoa > Chordata > Aves > Psittaciformes > Psittacidae > Nestor > Nestor notabilis. The sequence continues at coordinate 41,603 of NW_009940209.1, forward strand.
CAACAAATGCACAGGCCTTATAAAGCCCATCATTATGGGCCGCAGCTGGGGAGGAGGATAGTTAATAGTATCAAGAAAGATTTTGCCCTTTTCAGCTTTTCTGAAATACCTTTCTTCAACTTTTCCTTTACAGAGACTTGGAACTAAAACTGACCAGACAGGAATTTGTGTCCCATGAGGCTGGTTTCCAGTTATACAGATGAGACAGCAAGAGAGTAAAAGCTCACACAATTTTTCCACACAACACCAATCTGTTAAGTATAAACAGTTTGCTAATTCACTTTTGTTCCAGCCCCATGTCTCTTTAGAACTACTATTTAATCTTAGCTCATTTAGCAGGCCCCTAATACATTAACATACATGCTGAAGCTTAGCGAGGTGCATGTAAAAATAAACAACAAAACCCCCCAACAAAACTCACTGTAGGAAGTGTAACCCTAACTGAGCTTTGTCATGCTGACAGAAAATAAGGTGACCAACCAGAAAACAAGGGAGGTGAAAGAGCTTCAAAAGCACATAATTAGCAATGCTCAGAGCAGGGGTCAGAGCCAGCTTGATTAAGTAATGCATCTCTTGGCTGTTTATAACCTTATATGGAAGGGGATAATTTCGTATTTACAAGATACATTTATTTTCCCTGGAACCAGTTAATTTAGTGTTACCAGTATCCAGTTACTTTACACAAATTAAAGTGATTTTATTAGAGTGTTAAAATAACAGAGAAAGAGTTGTGTCCAAGGCAGCATTCCCTCAGTCATTAACCTTTGCTGATACTGAAGTTACAACCTACAGATTCCCTGAAAACACTTTGGGAACTTACTTGTGAGCTAGGTAAAACTCCTCCGTAGCTGCCTAGCCATTTGCTAATGATCTACAGAGTACAATAAATCTTTAATTCCATAACTAAAACTTGTTTTCATTCCTTGCCAATCTATTCAGAGCTCATACATTTCTTACTGCCATCCTATTTGGCTTATGTGTGTTTACCTGTATTACACTGCTCTTTATTAACTTATTCCCTCATGCATCCAAGAGTTGTGGTAAAGTTCTCTCTGCCTAAAGTGACACGCCATTTCTCCAGGGCAGCCTCAGTTCACAGCCCATATCTGGCCTCAGCTCTTGAGCAGGTCAGCAATGAGAACACTGAAATACCAAGCTGGGGAGAAGCGCTCCAATTCTGTGCTGCACACCCATCCTCTCCTCTGATGCATCACCACAGGAGTACAAAGCTAGCAGTCATTTCCACCAGTCATACCTTCCACAAGCCCATTCCTGCCAGCTCCCATCTCACGCTCTGACGAGGAGCTGCTGTTGAAATATAATAAATTATGCCAAAAGGTGCAATATGTCCTAGCATTCAAGAAGTTTAGCACTGCCGCAGTCTTTACTGCTTATGACTTTGATAAGCTACACCACAGGCACAGAGCAGCACCATCAAAGCAACACCTAACTTGAGAGTTTACTTCTCCAACTCCTTTCCTCTATCAAGGAAAAGGTGTTTTAGCCCAACATCCCAGTAAGACAGAAGAAGTAGTTTCCCGTGTATCTTAAACCTGGGATATTTAAAACAACAACAAAAAAAACCCCAAACCCAACCCCCCTTTATCTCCCTCCCCAACTCACATATTTAAGAAGAAACAAATTCAAAAGACAAGTGATATGCACAAAAACCAGAAAACCAAATAAAAGATTTCCTTATTCCAATTTGAGTGAACAGCTGTGCTCACATTCATGAATCTAAATATTCTTTAAAATGAGTAGTCATTTTTCACAAGCTTGTCTGTTACCTGTGTGACCTCAGGTGTTGCTTCCTGCATCCTATTCATACACAATCCTGCAATCAGAATTCTTTTTTTTCTATCAATACAGTATTTACATGCTACTTCATGATTAACTTACTGAATAACTAACATGATCACTATTATCCTCATTTTACCTTGCAAGAATTGCTGCAAAGAGAATACATCAGTTTTTGGTGCTCTAGGCCTGATTTTCCAAAGTATGTGACATGACAGCATGTTTCCTGTGGTCAAAGCACAGCACCTGCTCATTTGCACATCAGAAATTCCACAGGCCAGGTCCAAGGACATAAGCAGCAGAGGAAATACAACAGTGAAGTCTGGTAGAAGCTCATCCCATAACACGAATGAAACCAGTTCTTTAAGACAGCACTTAACTACCTTAATTATGAATGAGAAAACTCCTTTCCTCCCACAGTTCTACTTTGCTGTCCAGTTTTTGCCAGCATTGGAGCTCAGGATCTAAGCTCCAATTTAGTCTTCAGAAAAGTTCAGTTCAGTATAACAGCAGAAAACCTAGTCTTATGGGGAAGAACAGCATGCAATCATTTAAGTACAAACAGTATTGAAAACATTTATACAAAGGAAGTGAAATAAGACTGCACAGCAACCTCTGTGCTGGACCAAGATGCACTTAGTTCAGAGTTATTGTTTGAAGGATGGAGAAAGGTTCTGGGTTTTCTTCCCCCCTGCCTTTTACAAGGAGGAAAGAATAAAAATGAAAACGCAAATTCCACTATGCAGCATCAGATTTACACCTCCAGGGATAGCAGCAATGAGCGTTAGACCACATGGCTCCACCACAGAGATTTCTGAAGTGCCTGAGCCACAATATGCATCACCTGCTCCACAGGTTGCAGCTGAAGGAAACGAAGTAGCTGCTTTACCAGTGAATCTCTCCCCCTGAACTTGAGGCACTTTGCCCATCGCTACCTTTAACACTGCACCTCTGCGCAAATTACAAGTGCAAAATAGTATGACACATGACAGTGGTTGCAAAGGTCTAGGTAATGGAAACTGGCGATGTGCCATCAGAGAACAACTTTTTTATTTTATATGAAGTCAAATGTAAATCAGTCTGTCTCAACTGATACACAATGTTACCATTTTCAGATACACAAATACTGGAAACAACCAAACAAAACCCCAAAACAAAAAACCAAAACAACAACAAAAAGCAACTTACCACTGTCTCTGGCTTCAACTTCTCAGAATACAACAGAGAAATCTAATAGAACTGACAATTTCTTCAAAGCTCTCACAGAAATAACCTCCCCCTCTACATAACCTGAGAGCAGACTTACCAAGCTTGAGAGATGCACAAGAAATAATCACAAGAGGAAGTGGATATCTTAAGTAAATGCTTGGATCGATTTCCTGAAACTGCCATCAGATCATGTGAGGTAATGCCATGGGACCACCACCAAGAAAAACATACCCAGCCTTTCACTTCAACAGCAATCAGCTTTGGGACTACCTGCCCCTTGAGTTCTTCCCTTTGCACTGCTAGCCTGCCTTTACAGGGAAAGTAAGGCACAGAAAAGCACATATTCCAGGACTGCTTCTTTAGTGTCGAGAACAGAGGTAATAAAATCAGCACCAGCCTTAAAAACATTTACATTACTTAGACCAGTGCAGTGTGATAACCTTCAGACAGAATTACTAAGTTAGGAACATGTCCTTCAGTAAATAGCTCCATTAGTTATTCAATCTCAGTTTTACAAGTTTATGCCAAACTTAATCTTGGATTTGTCTACCCACAAACTGAGGAGCCTTGTAGCCAAGATGTTCCCTTCTTGCTCACGAAAAAATACTTTATAAAGCATAGAAAAAATAACCCTACTTTCATGACCATGTATTAACAGCTGCACTGAAGTTAAAGGTCCGGCTACCCAGGGTCCTCGGGCAAGTAGCAAGCGTTCACATTAAAAAAGAACAGCCTAAATAGAGGTGATCCTTCACCGGTGTTAACCTCCTGCTTTACAACAACGAAGAGCTTCGGGCCATCCCGAACTGGAAACTACACCCAGACCACTGTGCTAAAAAGCCGTTATGCCTCCCAGCACGTTGTCAAAACGCTTTGAGCCAATTTATAGCCTCGGCCTCCACAATACCACCACGTCGTGCTGGTTTTCACATCTTAAACGCGTGCGATGTAAGAAGCATGTCCTCGCCCTCCACCCTCTCTATTACCTGGTAGCTCCATCCAGCCACC
>NW_009940210.1:0-7833 GCF_000696875.1 Nestor notabilis
AGCGCCTTGCCCTCGCTCCCGGGCGACTGCCGCGGGCCTAGTCGGCACAGTTCACTGCATAAAGGCTTCGAAAACGAACATTGCTACTTAAAATAGTTGCCCCGGTACAACCTTGTTAACGCAGTTACGTAAGGACAAAAGTAGAGCTGTATACGCATTTCTTAACGGCTGCAGTGCAAAGAGGCATGCATAGACCTGATCTTTAGCTACACCAGGACTGGGCTAACAAAGCCACAGGGCTAACAAAGGCTTTTCAAGTGCATTTAACTCTCCGCCAGGCATGAAACACTAGTCTGGAGCTCAGCGCAGAGTGAGCTTACTAAAATTGCTTTTTCCCTCTGCACAGCGTCTGTTCAGGGCTCTCCTCAGCCACTCAGTCTTACAGTGGTTGATTTTTTTTTTTTTTTTCCCATTTTGGTCGAAAGTTAATTGAAAACAAACAGCAGATTGAGCTTCACATGAAAAGAAAGGCAAAACTAATCTACAGGTCTGCTTCCTTAGGAAGCTCGAGAAGCTAATTTTCGCTTGCAGAAAAAAGCAAGCCAAACAACTAGAAGATCAGTATGAAGTGCCACAGAAGGGAAGGTGTGTTTGGTATGCAGTTGCACTGTATTGGTACAGGTTGCGTGGCCTTCTGAACCAGAACAAATGACGTTTACCTGCACTGAGAGGAACGGAGGAAAGACAAGGAAGTCACCCTGTATTACCTGCAGAAGGAAAAGGATCTTTCAAGCACACACACACACACACACACACACACACACGCGGGCTACACCTCAGTCAGGCTGGATGCATTTGAAGGAAGCATGACTCAGTCAGCAAGGTTAGCTCAACCCATGGCTACACAACAGCTGGTTGGAACAGAGACAGGGAGAGATCCCTCGTGTAATATGTACATATGAGAAAAAGATTGCCAGAACCTTTCCCTTACTATAAATGCAAGTTACTAGATTTTGTCTCAGTCTAGTAGGTCAGAGTCATCGCAATAGCGAAAAGAAAGCATAAGAGTGCATCAGTGTTAGGGAGAGGTCAGTGCATGATCAAGCTGCACCAATATAAATCATTGTCTGGACAAGAGAAGACTCAGGGGAAACCTTATAACAGTCTTCCAATACCTAAAGGGGGCTACAACAAATCTAGAGGGGGACTTTTTACAAGGGCAGATAGTGATAGGACAAGAGACAATGGTTTTAAACTGAAAGAGGAGAGAGTTAGATTAGACATTAGGAAAAAATTCTTCACTATGAGCGTGGTGAGACACTGGCACAGGTCACCCAGAGAAGCTGTGGCTGCCCCATCCCTGGCAGTGTTCAAGGCCAGGTTGGACAGGGCTTGGAGCAACTTGGTGTAGTGGAAGGTGTCCCTGCCCGTGGTTGGAGCTTTAAGGTCCCTTCCAATCCAAACCTTTTCCAGTTTCTTCACAAAAGAGCTATTTTAGCTGGTCTGCTGAGATACTGTCAATACATACTGTTCTGCCAAGGTAGAAAAAGAAGTAAGCAGGGTTCACCTAGTTAATATTGCAGGATTACTGACTGAAGCTTACAGATAACTCTGTGTTAATTCAGATGTCATCTCCCTGTCCAACCTCCGTGTTATTTTTTTGAATGTAAAAAAATATTATAAAGAAGATACATCATTAAGTCTTTATGGCTGATATTATATCTGAACCTCAGTCAGAGCCCTGCGTTTAGGCCTTGATGTGGCAAAGGCCTCTTCACGTGTTGAGCCATGTTTCTAGAACAGCTTCATTGATCTGATGCCTGATAATCCCTCCCACCACTGCAAACTTTATAGATTGATAGATCCTTTTAAGCCAGTTTTGAATCCCCAAGCCTTGCCTTAGACTAGCACATCTGCACACATTCACAGTGCCTCTGTGTTAGAAAATGTCCTTGTTCAGACTCACACTAGAGCTGCAGTCATCACATGTAATCCCATCCCTAAACAATGTCATGTCTGCCTACTTCAGTAACACACTCATACTGCTTTATACTCCTGTTACCATGGAGAAACAAAACAGCTAACAGCTTTGAGGCACATCAAGGGATTACTTACTTACTCTAAAGCATTCCAACCTGTATATAAAGACACAAGTACATAAAGTAAGAATCATATTTTTTCCTCAGAAATTTAATACCACCAACCTGAGATTTATTTTGGTTTTTTTTTTTAAGTTACTAAGGCTCTCTCTTTATTAAATAACTTAGAAGGCTGAAGATATTTTTTAAAGGAGATTAATTCATGCCATAGTAGTAAGGGTACTTACTATCTAACCACATACTTTAATTGTACTACCAAACAAGTGTAGTAGGACTGAGTTCTCAAACTACAGTTATGTTACCTATTATAAAAGTGAGAAACCCCTGTTGATTTTCAGATGTCAGGCAATTCAATTGTGTACAAGTACATAAAATACACACATAAGTGAAACAGATGACTGCTTCTGAGTGTAAAAAAATGTTTAAGTTAAATACATATTTCTTACACTTTTGCCTCTGGGAAAAACTAAGGTAGCTCCACGGTCCTTTTTGAGTCCTATGTTTCAGAAGTTTGCCTCTAACCTATTTATACATTGAAGGGGAAAAATAAGGAGATTTGCTGTAGTCTCTCTTAATTCACATAGTAGACCATTTAACTCAGTTTTTCCTAGATTATGCAGATAGATACCAGCCAGCGCATAAAAAAGGTGTTTGGTAATGCAATCTTCTGAAACAAGAAAGTGCTAAAGGAAGGCACTTTAACTTTTATTTGCTACTTGTATGATAATGATGGACATAGGAAAAACATCATTTCTGATAACCACAAATACTCCTGCATTAAAATTGGCTTTTCTTGGATTGGAAAAAAAAATAATAAAAATCTTCCTTTCCATTTAAATGGAAAGTGACATCTACCCATACATAACAGATGCAATTCTGTGCACTTATCCATCATATACCATTTTCCTCCTAACTGTGTTACTTTCTAGCATAAGGGAAAGCTTTGCTCTTCAAACCAGTCTCCCCTCTTAAAAGCAATTTGGGATCCTCCCTCTGGGACTTGGCCCTTCAACTGATCAGTTACTCTATTTCCCTTCACTTTTGTTTGTGCTCCTTTAGACTTTAGTTACTCTCCTTACCCCTAATGTGCTTTCCTAGTCTGTGCAAATCCCTCTCCTCCTCCTGTTTGTCAAGAGCAGTGGCAAAGGGGTGACAAAAAGAAGAGCAGGCTTTCAGGAGGGGACTGGATATATCGTCTTGGGGGTCCCACCCCACCTGGGCTTTCAACCTTTCCATACACCTTCAATGCTGCAGGAGGACCCAGGCATTTATCTTTTCCTAGTTCTGCTCTCTTACAGCCTTGTCTGTCTTGTCCTGACTGCTGTTCTCATGCTTTACCTTAGACCTAACCATCACAATATGCTTCTGGTCTCTTCTGTATGTCCTTAACCCATCTACCCTCAATTAATATTGCCTTCAGAGTTCCACATTCAACACACCATTACTTTGAAAGAGAATATCATTCTTTAAATACTCTGCTGCCTTTTATGATAGCAGGCAGCATGTGGAGCAAGTCTTTTTCTTTCTCCCTTTTAATCTCTCCTCATGAAATCCTCATTAATCATTACTAGAACCAGTCAGAAATTTTCAGACATTTTTAAAGTGCTAATTTGTCACGAGTGAGGTTGCATGATAGAGGGTCAGTTCTGGTGAATTCTTAGCCCAGACAGCCCCCTATCTCTATATTTTTATAGGTAGGCTTTATCAGTAGAGGCTGCCAGGAGGTTGTGAGTTTGTTTTAGAGAAAAAACAGTGCACTTGCCCTGTGTGCCTTCCTTTCTTTCCATAGTATGCACTGCTGCTCACTATTAAGAGTCAGAATGCTGAACTAGATTGACCTTGCCTTGTACTATCTATAATCTCTCCATGATATTTTAATATCAAATGAGGTCCAATTAATCTCAGAAACAAGGTGGTCGTTTGCCATAATAAGGCCTATTATTCGCACAGGAACTAGATCAGTTATGTCCTAAGGATGTTTCAGACCCAAGGATAGTTAGTGCCTGATTACAACTAAGAGCGTTCAAGGGACTGAAATTCAGGTTTCTGGCACTGGTTGGGTTAGCCAGTTCCTCCTCAGTACCATCTTTCTCTTGGTACACTTCTGCATCGCGTTCCCCTTTCTGCTGTAGTACCCCTTGTGCCTCCAGGTGGGTTGTCAGTTAAGAGTCCGTGCACAAGTCCTTTTAAGATCCTAATGCTATTTTGCTTTTCCTGTTCTGGATGAAGACAAACTACTTCAGGAATCCCACCAAGCAGAAGGAAGGGCTACAAAGCTACGCTGGGTCATCACAACTTGGCCACAACCTGTATTTGTCACTCTTGAATGGGCAAGCACCCACTGACCCCACAGCTACAATAACCCCCTTTCCCCATTTTCAGGTAGCTTTTCTTGCTTAGAAGAAAAGCCAAAAAACCAAACCCATAAGTTTCTGATAAACAGTTTCTCAATTCGGAGCATCCAAGGAGTCACACAGCTTCCAAGTCTGGCCTTGGAGTAAAGACTGCATTCTAACTAGACTAACATTAAAACAAGGATTCATTTTGGCTTTGGTCATTCAGAAGTTTACTAACCATGCATTTCAAGTGTAACATATGAACAACTTCTTAAGAAAGAACTCAGTTCCTAAAATGAGACATCTATGGTTTTATTTTTTCTTGTAACCTACTATATAGACACACTTACTAGAGTGGTGCTGTGAACTCAGGAAAATTAAACAGACTAAACCCCTCTGAATAGCACTCAATCTGTGACAGACGAGGTAGCATTGTAAATCAACTCGAGAAAATATTTTCTTTCTATAAGGCGACAGTAGGAAACAACCATTTCAATTAATCTAGCTAAGGAACTATTACAAGGACATTATCATAAGTAGGTATTAAAGTTGAGTGTTAGTCCACTATACCTTTCTGCTCACAGATGAGAAAACATGGTCAATATATGTAACTAAACCCAACTGATACCGGAAGACGGAGGCAAGAGGTATGGATAGCGGGACAATTCACAGCTGGCTGCCAACAGATCACCTCTTGCCTAGTGCAACTTTTCTGTTTAACTTAAAAAAAAATTGCACTAGGCAAGAGGCTTAAAAAAACCTCAACAAGACACTGGAACCCAAACACCACTGCCAAACACACTCTCACTGTCCAGATGACCACCATCTTGGGTTGTCTTTCCATCCTGTTCTGATGGTCTGCACACTCTATAGTACACACAGTACACTCTTGTCATCATTTTACTCTTTAAGCCTTTTCAATACATCTTACTTCTTCCCCTTAAGATGCTTTGGTCAAGAAAGGGAGACTGCCACACACCTTTTATGGCACCAGGGTGCTGCCAGCTCTGAGGCCATCTCCTCTGTCCCCTATCCTCAGTTCACAAAGAATGTCTTCTACACATTGGGAAGGCCTCGCTAAACAATAACACATAAACCCCTTAGAATTTAGAACAATATTACATGCTAACAGAAAGTACTACCGTGGTCCAACTGCATACTTTAAATCTGTCATTGGCAAAACTGAGTAAGGAAGCTTCTTTTGAATATTCAGTATTCCATTTTAACATGCTTTCAGGATGGCCATTTTTGTAATGAGAACATGCCACAAAGCTGAAGCCCTGAGAATTCACAAACTTACATAGCCTAGCAATAGCATGCTTATTTTTAACTTTCTAAAGCTGTTGGCTTATTTGTTTTTAAGTTCTACAGCCTCAGGAGAACTACATGCAGACAGAGGCGGTACCTCAAACTTCTCCCCAGCACTACTTTTTACATAGGAAACTTATCCAGAAAATTAAAAAAGGGGAAAGAATCCCCAACCCCAAAATAACTGGATTCCAGGTAGTGTCCTCCACCCAGGCAGGGCTCTGGCAATCCTACAAGGCTGCTGGTACAAAATCCTGAGGTAACATCAGGAGGCACGAGAACAACAGAAAGCAGCTTGGAAAGCGCAAAACTTCTTTTCTCCACAGTCTTAGTCTCAGATCTCTTCACTCTTACCTTTGGAAGCAGCATCCGTAAGTGTAGCTACTTTTCTGTTAGGCCCCTGAATATGTCAGCACAGAAAAGAAAAGGAAAACCCCTCCACACAATCAGTGAGAGAAGGAAATATAGCCTTTTCCTTTCTGCCTCCCGTCACAAATGTACGCAGTCAGAAAACTACACAAAACTTCACTATGCTCTAGCAAACCACAGCACAAGAATTAGCAACACTAAACTGTAAGACTGTACACTATACCATCTTTAAATCAAGAAATAGAGAAATCAGGATAAATAAACAAGGTCAGAAGTTTAGTTAGTTGGGGTAGTTTTTAGGAAACTGCATTTTACCCAATAAAGTTTACCTCACTGTGGAGAATGCTCCCTGGAAAGAAAGCTTTTTTGTCATAGATTGCTCTTTAACCCACTCTGCTGGTGCAGATCTGCTCAGCTTTTCCTTATTTTCAGGATGAGAAAAAAAAGCATCATTTCAAATGACAGATACAGCAGCAACAGAAACTTCTGGCAACACAACGAAATAACTGCTAGCAGACGACTACAGGTAACTTCTTAGAAAAGCATCCAAAAACTCAGTAAGCCCCCTGCAACTCTCTGAAAACAATTATTTGGCAATAAGCATCAGAAGAAAAGCACTGTCACTTCACCTTGCTGTTCCACATCCATGCTCCCGGGAGCGCACTCTTACCAGAAGGCAGGTAGCCTTCCCAGCAGGTACTATAAACCACAACCAGGTATCCCATCAGGTCACGCTGCTTTAAAGGAACAGTGCCAGCAAACCCGGGGGTTGGAGCAGGGTCAAAAGTTTTCTAGGGCCTTTCTGCTATAAGGTAGCTAATCCAAGAGTTAACAACTTCCTAAACTATCCAGCCAGAAATTTTCTGATAGCGAACATGAAGCAAGCCGTCCTTTTAAATAACATCAGGCCAGCATGTTTTGTGCAGCACCCTGAGTTATCAGTACTTGCAATCCAAGTATCCTATGTAGCAGAACCCTTGTGACTCTGCTGAGTTAATTACAGGGTCAGGGCCTCAATGATATTCTGGATTTTATGAGTTCTTTTTCAAACAGAACTGTGTGGCAGTTTCTCTATGAGATGAGATCATGTTTTTCCTGCTCCATCCTTCTCCACTTACCAAGGAAGTAAGAGATCCCTAACAGCAAAAATTAAAACAAGTAAGAAGCAAGGTGAGCACAGCGTGCCAGTTGTAACAAGGAACTGGTTTAACAATCCTGTTACCATACAGAGGACAGTGTTTCTGAAGTAGAAATAAAAGCTGGTCACTAAGTGATAATAGCATACTTGTCTATCATTTAAAAACTCAAGAACTTAAAACCGAAAGTAGTGTTAAAAAGGAACAAAAGCGACATGCACTCCAACCACAAATCTCACACCTTCAAAACAGAGAAGAATCTCTATCTAGAGAGCTTTTTTTTTTATTGTCAGTATATTCTGACTGGGAAAGGATCAGATCCTCTAGTTATGGGTAGCACTGTCAAATACTGATTCACTGTCATACAAAAGGCAATTAAGAGCAGAAGTAAGAAAAACCCACAAAAGACTTGAAAAAGAAGCAATTATGTGAGGACAATAATGTTAGAACTGATCAGCTTTAAATTAAATGATCACATAGAAAATAATGTTTTAACTGATCAGCTTTAAAGGCAGTTAATACAGAGCATTCAGATGGCAAATCTTTAAATGAATGCCTAAAATCAGCTTTTTTCCTTTATCCTCTATTTTTTCCCTGAATCTGGTTTCATAGAATCATAGAAATCATAGAATAGTTAGGGTTGGA
>NW_009940211.1:0-6531 GCF_000696875.1 Nestor notabilis
CTGCCCTGCCCTGCCCTGCCCTTACCCCGCACCTCGCACAAAAGCATCTTTCCCCGCGACAACCCGGAGGTGCTGTGTGTGCGGGGTCCCGGAGGTGAATCCCCTAGGAACGGCATCCGGGCCGTGAGTAGTAACGCTGTGTGTGCTTCGCTTCCTACAGCTATGCGTTATCTTTTATTTCAGCAAGTCTCCTTGTCCTGTGGCTGCAATAGAAACCAGCAAAATGGGACACTACACCTGAGGAAGGGGTAACCTCACGGGAGTGACAGATGTGCATTGGTCGCACTCAGGTGTTCTCACATCCTTTCGCAATACATGCTTAAGGAATTTTAAAACCATAGAATCATAGAATGGTTTGGGTTGGAAGGGACCTTAAAGATCATCTAGTTCCAAACCCCTGCCATGGAGAGAGACACCTTCCACTAGATCAGATTGATCAAAGCCCTGTCCATCCAAAGTTTAGCGGGTGCAGGCCTTCTGCAATTAATGACACTGTAAGACCAAATACCAAATGTGTTCAGAAAGACCACTTCTGAGAATTCAAATGAAAACAATTTCCTCTTCTACATAATTTTTTTTTTCATGTTATATTTTCACTCTTATGCTTCTTAGCTTTTTCAAAGAATCACAATCTTTCTGGAATGTAATTTATTCCACAGAGTGGTTTATATTTTTCAAAGGATTTGCAATTGCTTTCTGCCCTGACATGTATTTGCTGTAACACACCGGAAGTACTTATCCTATGAGCAGCTTACACCACACTCCCTGCAATCTTGGCATGTCAGGAACAGTTTTATGAACATCCTAGTACAAATACCTGAATGGAGTGTATTAACTAGACTTCCCACCCACAGCAAAAATGCTACATACAAGAAGTAGCAACACTTGTAATTGCTTATCCAAATATGAGAACTCAAGGGTTTCCCTTTTGATACAGAGTGTCAGGATTATGAGAGGATGCTAGTCCTGTGAAGAAAGACATCAGATTAATGTGGGGTTTCTCTCCTCCTCTAAGCACTGATGAATCTCTTCTCCAGAACCCTGCGCTGCCACACACCACAGGTACAGCAGTGTTTTCTAGGCCACAGCTAACCCAAGCAGATCTGCTCTTTCAAATGCCTTTCCTGACACTCAGGTTTAAACCTGATACACTTAAAATCTGATTCATTTCAGTGCTTCTGAGCTCACTCTGACAATAGGAGTGACACGGGGTTAAGAGGGGGGCTTTGTTCAACCTCTTGAAGTCAGAGCTTTGAGTAGAGGAAAAAGAAGCCACTTGAAAATGGCTAGCTGTGTGGATGTGTATGTATGTGTGGATGGGAGTATGGGAGGAATTCCCACTCCAGGGAACAGCTAAAGAACAACTCTGATAACAAACTGTGCTAAATGTATAGATTGTGTCATACAGTCTCTGTTTTTTGCTTTGGGGAAATATTTTTAGCCAGTATTTATATTGTAGCAACACATACAGTCCCTCCAAAATGGACTAGGATTTGAGTATAAAACCATGAAGTAAAAGTACAGTCTTTCCACCAATGAGTTTGAGTTACAAATCCTTCTATTATAAGAACTCTAGAAAAAATATTGATCAGCTTTACTTATGTCTGAGAAGTATGAGCTTTTATACTCAGATTTTAACAAACTGTCAGAGAAAACTGAATTGCAATATCTACTGCCTTGTAGAAATCTAGATAAGTTGGTTTAAGAAAAAATAGTTGCCCTTGGGCTTTCACTGAGACTGCAGCAATTTATACATCTTATTTATTTCTAATTATTTAGCCTTATTCATTTCAATCTGAGATTTATTTTTCTTTTAAAATGTAATATGAACTCTAGGGGTACTTCCTTCTTAGTGCTACTGGGGTCTATCAACATCTGGTGACTATAATGGAACTCAGAGCTCAGCACTTCCCAGCAGCATGTCTGGCATCTGTAACCCAAGCAAAAACACACATGCAGGAGGAGGGCTAGGAAGTCTGTAAGACAACAGGATGGATGGATGACAGCTGTAGGTTTGCTTCCTGGTCCCAGGGTGCAGAATGAGCAGTTAGGACACACGTTCATATATATTGCCTATGCTGTCATGATTTCACTATCATGCTATATCATTTCCTAGAAGTTTCTGCTTCTTGTGTTGCCCATGATTTGCAAGGTATGACCTATTCAGATGTCCACACACATCTTATGCTGATATGTTTAACATGTCTGCTTTGTAAAGACTGAGGATTTGGGGAAAGGTAGTTTCATATCCTCAACCATGAAATCAGGAACAGAGGAGAAAAGCTACATTTTTGATCATCAGCTTTACAACTCAATAATAATTATTTGTGTTTTCCACACACAGTTAAAGGGTTAAATGTTTCTGGAGCAAGGATTAGGCCCACTGATTCATGTGTCCTTTCATACAGTAAGGAAAACAAATTATACGATCTTGTCCTTAGAACAAAGCCTGTTTAATGAGACTGGGGTGATGAGTGACCTTAACTTAGAAATTAGTTTGGAATGGTGGCAATGCAAGCCCTATCTCCCTCCCTCTGCAAGATTACAGATGAGAGAAAATCCTTCCTTGCTGTGCTCAGTCTCAAAGATGCAAGAAGATGACAAATGGAGAAGAGCGCAATAAATCTCAGCAAACTGGTTGGTGTAGGTTTGTTAGCTGCTTGGTTTATTCTTAGGAGGGGAATCTGAAGTAGGATGTGGTACAGCAAAGAAAACACTAATTATTAATAGCACCAGGGAAAGAAACAGAGAAAAAGAGCTGCACATAGAATTCATTGCTTGTTCCCAGTCATGGTCAGCAAGCAGAACCTTACACTCATAATGAAGCAAGGACTTTTTAAGAACTCTTTAAACATGTTTTGTAGGAGTCCACACATCAACTGGGATCAGGGATTTCCCTCATGTTTACCTGGCAGTCTGAGGAGAGAGGAAAGGGACACTTGTGGCAGAAGCTAGTGGGCCATAAAGGCCAGGCATGGTGGTAGCTATGCTAGATCAGCTGGAGATAAGGAGGCTAAATGATGGAGGACTGTAAAGGTAAAACTGTATTTCCTGCAGAGCTAGAAAGAGCTAGGACAAGGACTCTGGGAAAGGGTGGCACAGCTAATTAACATCTTTTTTAGTGATTTGCCTTAATGACACTGGAAATCCTAGTTTAGGTTTCCGGAGATTTTTGTATTTTTTCTTCAAGATCTCTTCTGTTTTAGTTGATTAATAAGCCATTCTAGATGCAGAAGGAAAACCTGATATCCTAAATTGGCAGATCTTCTTAATTTGTTTTAGCTAGGTTTTTAACAGGTGTTAAGAAGACAGCAAGTTCTTATCAACTACTGATTTTCTTTTCCTCCAGTAAGTGACTCTGTATCTGGTCTTCTTTACAAAAAAGCAAAAATATCTTTAATGCTATTCATGACACATATTTAACTAGATAGATAGGTAAGTATTATCAGTTTAGTTTATTGGTGTTGATTTACAAAGGGAGGGCTAATCTTTCTGCTCAAACATCAGGCAAATTGTGTGAGAAAGTAAAAACTAGGATATCAGAAGTTTCCAAATCAGTGGATTTGAATGGCTGAGTAAAACAAATTGGGAAAAGGGTATGTTGACCCCATTGGAGGCAGGAGAGGAGGCTGTAGATGATGACTGTGAGAAGTTCACTTGTTTCTCAAGTTTCACACTTCATACTTCTTCCTCTTTCTCACTTCAGTGTAAGCTGAAGGGGGCAGGAATAGGACTAAAAGGAAAACATATTTAGAAAACAAACGATTTTTGTGTTCATTCTTTCATACTTTGTGCAAGACTAACTTATTTTTTGTGACCTTCCTTTTCTTAAAATAAAACTGACTTTTGTATTTACGAAGTAATTCTTATTTAAAAGAACAGTTACCTAGTTTTGGCTTGATACAGGTGGAGTAAGGGCCAGAACAATTAGTTCTGCAGTATGAAATGAGAAACGGCATTTTATATAAATATCATGCAACCAGCTATTATAGATAATGTTGGATTAGTAAAGCAATGACAATTATGGTTTCTGGAAGCTGTGAACTACTAGTTCACCACAAGAGAACAAAAACACATGAGAGGATAAAGCACAATATTGATTAAGTAGCTAATGATGCTGAGTGCTGACCATCGACTGCTGATGCTGTATTAAGCGTATCTGAGAGATGGATCATAAGAGTTCTCCCAAACCAGGGAGCTACAATGCTTCAGTATCTTCTTGTACTATGAGCAGGACTGCCAATTTCACCGCAGGTAGTCTGTATTTAACAAATGCTTTAAGTCTAATCAGGACACTGAGCATCCCAGAAATTGCAAAATAAATATAAATAAATAAATGAATAATTTAAAACATACTCTTCTAGTGGTGCCTGGTATAAAGACATAAGGATATGAAACAACAGGCATAAACTGCAATACAGCAAATTTTACTTAAATGGTCAAGCATGGGAACAGGTTGCCCAGAGAGGCTGTGGAGTTGCCATGCTTGGCCCTGGGCAACCTGCTCTATTTAACCCCACTTTTGAGCAGGGGTTTGGACTAGATGATCTCCAGAGTTGCCTTGCAGCCTCAGCCTCTTCATGATCCTGTGAAACTGGAAAGATCAATTACTCTTGTTTAAAGCCCAAGCTTAGTATCTTTTGGGGTAAATTGAAACAAAACATGATTTTTCAAATTGCAGAAGTTTGTCATCTATGTATAATAAATGGTGGCAGTAACATGTCTTCAGAATACTTACACTGATGCAACTCTTTGCCCTAAAACTCTTTAAAAACTTATTTGTTACGGAAGCTTAAAAATAACTTCTATTTTCAATTGAAGGTTTTAAGTTTTTTAAATAGTTTTTTTGCCCCAAACTTTTAAAATGTGGCTAAAAAACAAGCTGGAGGTCTAAGGATGTGGAGTAAAATGGGGTGCGGAGGGCAGGAAGATAAGGGATTATCAAGGGAGTAAATTCTGCTGCTATTTGGACAGAGAACAACATTTTCTTTTAAACACTTTTTCACTGGACAGCTTGCACATCTTTATTTTTTCTTGTTGCTGTATATATTTTTTTTTCTCATCAAGCACTTGGAAAAATGATGTCTAATCCTTGCTGTTAATGAAAAATAATCATATGCTAGTTAAGCAAATCATCTCAGTCAAGATGAAGAGAACTGTATAATGGATAAAACACAAGAGCTGGTGAAGAGTATTTGCTTCATGTAACATTTCTCAACAAAAATTAATGAAATGTGAATGTTGCAGCAAAATATTAAAACGCTGGTTTAAGGCCAAAATATGGGGAAAGCAGAAAACACTTGCAGTATTCAAAACAAGATGGTTCTGATGCTTGCAAACTTCAAAGTGCCTTTTCTGTCCAATATTACATATTTTTCTTTGCAATAAAGCACAAAAATGAAATAGGATTGTATAAAATTGACCCAACCCAAATAAACTGTATTGAGACATGTGACTTTGTTCCTGTATTTGTCAAAGCCCTTTTACACTAACATCTTGATCCAAAATAATGAGTTCAGGGCCTGATCCCACTTGCTCTAAAGTCAGTATCAGCTCTGGTGGGAATTCAAGAGCAGAAGAGAGTGCATGTTTAACATGCAGATGGCACTACTATTTTGCCTAAGCAAGCTTAGAATAAAAAGTGACTTATAGATTTTTCTTGTTAAAAATAAATAAAAAATCATTAGCTCTACAATGACTCACTATTTTTTACTACGTTTAACTTTCACTGTGGGACAATGGAGACTTCATCCTAATTTTCAAATATTATTTTTAAAAGTTACAAACACTATTTTTCCCACACTGTTACATTTGCCCTTCCAAGTACAGAGAGAGAGGCAGAATTTATATGTAACAGTCTGGAAATCTCTCTACAGGATCTAAAAATAACCTTTCAGTTTATGAGAATTTTGCAATGATAAACCCCAGTTGCAGTTCGTTAAAATGGGAGTGCTGAGTATGATTGGAGAGAAGGAATTCCCAGATCTCCACAAGTTAAGTGAATTTGTTGCTATTTTAAATACTTAATTTCCTAATGTCATCATTAGCCCAGGGCTCAGTATTGCTGTCTTGAGACTTGAGCTAGACTAACCTTGAGAACACTTCATGCTGAGGTAGAAGAAAGTATTTCTTAGCAGGAATCTTTTATCGGTTTCTGTTATCATGGCAATTTGGGATATGAGCAAACAAAGCAGCGATGTAGTGAGAAGTGAAGATAAAAATGGAATGTATTTTGCACTCATTTGGTTATTAGCCTTATAAAGGGTCAGGCCTCCTGGGTAACCGAGTACACGAACCCGGCTACCGATCTCCGCCACGGGCGGTAACTTCAGACCGCGCTCCCGCTGCCGGCGAGGTGGAACCGAAAGCCGGCCCTCCCGAAAGCGACCAACTCGCCTGTGCGCAAGTTCGAGTGGAAGGAAGTCTGCAGAGAGGCGCTGCGCCGTACGCAACGCTGACCCCCACAACACTAACAAGGGAGGAGAGGGAAACCCTGCCAAGTGCCCGTAGCAGTTCAACCACAGAATTCAA
>NW_009940212.1:0-1247 GCF_000696875.1 Nestor notabilis
AAGGCCCCAGTCTCCACTTTTGGGGCTCTGGGACCTTCTCCCACTCCATGGGATGGGATGGTGAGTCCTCCTGCTTTGGGCACACCACCACAGCCCTGTCCCTCCTGCCACTGGGAATGGGGGCTTAGCCAGGAGCCTTTCTTCCCCGGGTCTGGTAGAAACCAACGCGTCCCCGTCCCCTAGCTGCCACACCGACAGGAGTTATTTCCCAGTGCCTGTTAATCCCCATGGGCAGCCCTAGCACCAGGCACAACTGCAGCAAGGTCTGTTCCAACAGGGACACATCCAGGCACGGAAAGACCCAACCCAATTCCGCAACACTGCAGCACACCTGGCCCAGCAGCCCACTGGCTGCTGTGGCACAAGGGGGGTGATGCCATAGTCAAAGAGCTTGGCATGACCATAACTTCTAGAAGGATCCCCACGGGCTTTGCCGAGGGAAAACCCTGGCGCAACCCAGCCTGTGGCACCAGAGTGAAGCCAATGTGTTCAGGGGCAGCAGTACCTGGCAGAACCCGGTGGCAAAAGGCTAAGCAAGGAAGCACACCAACATGCAGCTGAAGTTAGCCAGAGTGCCTTGAGCATCATCCTTCCTGGTAGTCACCACATCACACAGCTCAGGGACAACAAACAAATGGCCCTCATGTGCTGTGACATCCCATGATGCCTGAGTAAGGGGCTTAGAGCACTGACCCTGCTCAAGCAGGGCAACACCTCTGAGGCAGCATATATGGCAGCACTGGGAGGGAATGGAAGGATGCTCACCCAGCCACCCTCACCTCACATGTGCCTTTTCTGTGCCTTCATACTCACGCTGAAATGCAAACTAGGAAGAGGCTTTTCCCACCTGAAAAAAAAACTAAATTGGCCCTTCAAGAAATGTGCAGGTGGGACATGCCAGCGATTGGGAAAAAAATGTCGATTAAAAATAAAAGTAATAAAACCTAAAACATTAATTAAGCCTGGTGGTTCCTTAGGAAAAAAAAAAACCCACTATGATTTGTCAATAAGCTGCTGGGTTTTAACCCCAAAGTTTTATTTTTACCAGCAAAACCCCAGCTGGATCATCTCTAGGCAGAGACCAATGCACATTCACTGAGGGAATGAGCCCCCTCTAGTCCACCAAGCCCCAGAATTAGCTTCCCACCACAGGGGTAGATGAATCCCATCCCTTCCCCTCCCCTGCTCCCTTAAATCAAGCACCAGCTCTTAAGTGCATTAAGCACAACTCGGCCCCCGCGGCACTG
>NW_009940213.1:0-13846 GCF_000696875.1 Nestor notabilis
GGGTCTCCACAAACCGGCCCGGACCCGTGCTCATTCGAGACTCCGGGAACACCGTGCCTGCACCCGCGCGACCGCCCCCTCCAGCAGGGATCGGCCCTCGCTTCCTCCCTCAGCGCGGTGCGGGGGAACTACAAGCTTCGTAACGAACTCCCTTCACTTTAAAACCACCCAGGCATGTAACAGCTAGGAATTAGAGGGTAAACCTCTCCCTTCAGATGCCAAGGTGAAACTGTTATTTCTTCGAGAAAAGTTTCAGACAACCAGCTTTGCCACGGAAGTCCGGGGCCACGAGTAAATACAACTCTATAATAAATGATAGCTCCTGGCCCAGCATGAAGATTTTGGAAGAGCAGAGGGGCCCTTGTGGCAGGACCAGCGATGTGCTATGGGACAACACTGGAGCCCCTGGGCAACACTGACAAGGGGAATTCTACCAGCACTGCAAGCCCCAACAGCATCCTGCCTACCTGCATTCAGAAGGTTGTTTCTGTCCCTGTCTTTCTAAAGACACTGCTCCACAATCTTTGTATTTCCCACCACTATCACCTGCCAAAGCAGTATCCCTGTCACCAGAAACATATCCTGGGAAATGCTGGTCAGCGTGGATGCACACCACGATGAAAATCTACTAAGGGTCTTTTTCCAGGGACTAAGTGATTAGAACAACAAAGTAGAGAAGAAGTAAAGCACACCTAATACAGCTAATAAGATTATAATAGGCACCGTTGTTTCCTTGCCAGGACACTTGTAATCATGCCCACATTTTTAATCCCCGCTAGCAAGAGACAAACAACTGTGCGTAATTACTTGCAAGCACAAGTTAAGAGCTAGGTATGTTTCTGGTAAACACAGATACTTATTTGCTTCAACTGCCTAAGCCTCAGGAATCGTACTCATCCTGTGCCAGCAGTCACTACTGATCAATGCTTGGGACTACAGCAGAGAGTCGGGTCTTGAAAAACTCCTTCTGTAACAAGCGCTCAGACAAACAAGTTAGGGTCTCCCACCTGTGCCATGGCACCTGCCATGACGGGCCAGCACCAAGCAGAACAATACCAAGCACCAATTTTTCCAAACACCAACAAGACTTACAGCAGCAATTGATGAATTTACGTGCTAAAGCAAATACAAGTTAAAGGCCACATTTTCAAAACAAGATATTTAATTTCATTCTCATTGCAAGAGTAGTCAGTCACCCCTAACAAGGAAAGAAGGATAACATGCAGACAACACACAAAATGAACACAGATGAAAACTACCCTTTGTGCTCACATTTAGTGAAAGGAGTAATATTCCTGGTACAACTCACCAAACTATATTTTATTCCTACCTTTGCAGTAAATTTTCTATTTGGAATTGGACTAGCCACCTAGTCAGACCAAAATCCTGCCCCTGTCGAGGTTAGTGACGTATATGTAACAACACTAGATGAGGCTGAATTTCACCCCTTGTTCTTCAGGCTGTCAGCTGCAAACAGAAAAGTTACTCTGAGGAGCTGCAATGCCTCAAAGGGAAATCTTCTGAATGTGAAGAAATGCTATGTGTGTATTTTGTCTTCATAGTTACTTGAAGAAAAATTGTTTGGTCAGAATTTGTTACCTGAAAACAGAGCATAAGTGTCAGCTTTAAAAGTAGCCTTCTAACAAAAATAAAGACTGACTTCAGAGCAGAGGTGCATCTTCAATATCTCCACTAAATAAAAATGTTAGCATAGAAATACAATTATTTTATCTGCATAAGCTACTTTCCCCTCACTTTGAAATTCTCTTGGGATGTTCCAGCTCCCCAGTAAGCCTCAAATGCTGAAGGATAATACCCCTGTCTGCAAGAAAACCTAGCAGGTGTAAGTGATGTCTCTCTCTGGCTGTCTCTGATAAGCTGGGAAAGACTGCAACAAATCCAGAGGGAGAAACCCTGGTGAGAGACAGGAAAAGGATTTACTTGATTTTTTTTTAAAATTAAAATTTATTTAGGGGCTGACAATTTCCAGACTCCACTTTGTAGGCCATTCAGTACCAAAGGCTGTTCTTAATCCACAGGTGGTTTTTGAAGTTCACCTTTTGAAATTTGGAAGTATTCGCTACTTGTCCTGGGAATGCTGCAACATTGCCTTGGCCAAAGCAAACTCTTGCCATCACAGATTATTAGGAATACAAGGGAAATGAAGCTAAAAATATTGAAAACATATTAAAATGTGATTCTTAGAAAAGACAAAGAAAGAAATAACAATGAGAAGTCATTCCTTAAAAGGTTAAGACAGATGACAGTTGTCTGCTGAGCTGGGTTAATGAAAATCATTTAGAAACACCTTCACAAATCAATGGAAAGGTTATCTGGAAATGCCCAAGAAAGTGAAAATAAAACAGAAGGGACCACGTGATTACGGTTTCCGAGTTCTGATTAAATAGGTTCAACTTTTATTACTTCCCATTATTGCTATAAAGAAATGTTGTACAGCCAGGTTAGTGATACCATTTTCCTCCTCATTACAGTCTTAGACACAAAAATAAGGTCTCTGAATGGGAGTCCCCCACTGTGCTATGACTCTCCCAAAGAGCCACTGCTTTCACTCTTCCTGTACCCGGGTTTGCTGAATGTTCCTGTTTTCTTATGTCAATTCACATGTATCTCGGAAAGAAAGATGCATAAAGCTGGACCTGCAAAAAGCACAATATTAAAGAAGAACACAGAAGTGCAGAATGAAATTTTTATGCTCGGAGAAAGTGGAAGCTGAAAATACCAGTCTCGGTGACATGAGAACTGTCAGCAAGAACAGATCATTACACAACGTGAATTCATCCTCATGACAATGACTCCAATGAAATAGGAAATGGCGTAAAATCAATATTCTGTTTACAGTGACAGTACAGTATCAAAGCTTGAAATTGCCAAATGGCTGTCTTTTAAATAAATTTAAAAATTACTGCCTACCTTACCGTATTTTTTAAAACACCTCTGCCAAATTCAAAGTTTACTAATAACATATCTCAACATAAAATTTGGAGAAGATACAGCAATTACTTCATGGCACAACTGAGGGATGTAATTAGAGCACTGTCACAAGATTAAGCAGAAACAATGAGCTAATTAACATCTTGGCCACATAACAGTGAAGGACTGGTTAAAGAAAAATATTCTTTAGTAAACTACTGCTGAACAAAGCAAACTGGTCTGGTACCCACTATCCTCATACAACAGCACACAAAAGCAAGAAGACCCCTCTCTCAAATTTGTACTTTGGCACACACCGGGAAAAGCAGAGCGGGAAGGCCGATACTGCACCATTCAACAAGTGTTTCACAGCCCCCCCGCCCAGCAACTTCTGACTTAAACAGAGCTTGGTATCAGCACTAAACTACTGAGCAAGTCCCACACTGGATTCGTAAAAAAACTGCCAACATGACTTCTGTAACCCAGATACGTCACATAATATTCATAGTTCTAGTATCACTAGTACTAGTAGTAGTATTTTAAAGGTTATTTCTCTACTATTTTAGCTCTGACAGAATTGCTTGGGAAGGCAGTGCAACCTCCCACCAACTTCAGTGGGCTGCTTAGGCACATCCTTATCAGACGTGTGTTTATCTTGAGTATATTTCACAGTTTCTGAAACTATTTTAGCAGAAACACCTAACTGTGACATTACATTGGAATTTAACACATCCAAGTGTACTCAGTTCATGAAAACTGGATAAATAATGAAAAAAAGAAGCAACATGTCATAAAGTCAGTGCCCCCAGCTGTGCACACGTTACAGCAACATGCAGAAATAAGGTTATTTCCTTGAAATCGGTTCTCCAAGATTCACATCTGTAACTAAGCTGTGACCCAATTCCCAACAATAGTGTAAGGACACTGACGTACAAATCCCTTCCTTTCCCACTTCAGATTACACTAACTCTATTTCCAAGTTAGAAGGTTATACTGCAAATGCCATAAACCCTCTGCTTTAAAGAGCAGGCAGTTACGAATTAACCACTCTTACTGTAATTTAAAAAAACTTTGAAGTCAAGAAATATGCCTGTTGAATTTATTATTTTTTTTTTAGAACCAATGGTATGTATCAATCTCCTTTACAAAATTTGGGATGCCAGACATGCAGAATTCACATTATCTGACAGCAATGATGGATGTGCATTTATAAACTAAAACAGGGAAAGGTCAGTGTATGTCTCTCGACTAGGACATGCATACATCAGCTATTATTTTGCTCCCTCAACCTGCAAGCCAGAGATACAAAATAGGAGGAAGGACTACTCTGCATTTAATTCATTTTGCTGACCATTTATGTATTACAAAGCACTCACATATCCATCCACATCCCTAAAGCTGCAAATACTGTTTCTGGTAGTAAAACCATATCCATACTATAATTACTTTACCATGACATTTATATAATACATTTTAGAAATGGGAATCTCTATATTATCCTGGCATAAGGGAATTTCAACCATACAAGAAGTGACATTTCCCAAGCAACTCTAAAAAGACTTTGTTTATCTTTAAAATTACACTAACCTAGTGACTTAACTTGAAACTCCAAAAAGTAAATCTTTTTAAAAACAATTGAAATAACCAAAAGCTCGTTTATTAAAATCAGTCCTATGTGAATGTTCTAATTAATATTAATTTTAAACACTGTGTTCCTACACAAAGACATTTGAAAGGGCCTACAAGGATGCTGGGGAGGGACTCTTCATTAGGGACTCTAGTGGTAGGACAAGGGGTAATGGGTTTAAACTTAAACAGGGGAACTTTAGGTTAGATATAAGGAAGAAGTTCTTCACAGTGAGGGTGGTGAGGCACTGGAATGGGTTGCCCAAGGAAGTTGTAAATGCTCCAACCCTGGAGGCGTTTAAGGCCAGGCTGGACAGAGCCTTGGGCGACATAGTTTAGTGTGTGGTGTCCTCGCTAATGGCAGGGGGGTTGGAACTAGATGATCTTAAGGTCCTTTCCAACCCTAACTATTCTATGACTCTATGGTTTAACAAAGTAACTGTGCACTCTCCCAGAAAGTACTGATCTATTTATTAATCGGCCTTTTGCATATTAAAGACTTTTTTTTTTGTAAACTGCGATCATACAGAAGCCAAGTGATGCAGGAGAGGGGTGAGATGACCCATGTCAGCAGCATTACACCAGCATCGGTTTCTCACAAACCCAACATCTCTCGGGGGTAGCATGGGGTGCACAAGCATGGCAACCACTTCCCTCTAACATCAAGTTCAGCTGATGCCAATGGTTGCAGTGAGGAAAACTGACCAGAAGGAGCTCTAACCCTTGAGAGATGCAGCAGACATCCAGCCTGACTTCTTGCAGGTCAGATGCCTCAGCATCTACTGTATAGCAAGGGAAAATTTACTGGCACCTCATTACTGCTAAGGTTGGCACTTTTTACAATTGGATACATTGTTTCTCACTTCCCTTCTTAAAGCAGCTGCCAGGTGGCCCTGGCTGCAAAGGGTGGTTTTCTTCTTCCCCAGAAACAGCTGGATAAAGCAGTGGGTAAAATGAGACCACTCTGGTGAGCACCTGATGGATAATGGCATATACATGACTAGTCCCAACATTATTATTAACTTATTACTAATAGCATTTGCTTCAGCCATAAGTTCCTCCACTTCACTGACCTACCCCAGGCTGGGCACCCCCTCCCACATTTGCCCCCATCACCAAACTCTAGATTCCAAAGTTCTTGTCCATTCGCATGATGATTGCTTTGTTCTGTGAACAGTTATGAATTAGGAGTCTAGATGCAGCCACCACATCCTTGCACACGTCAAATTAACTGTCAAGATTAAAACTGAACTTAATTACCAGAAACAGAATAGGCCATTGATGTCACCTGCTCCAAGCCTGTACATCATCCTGCTCCCTGCTCACCCCATGGAGAGATGTCTGCCACAGTGGGGCCTGCCAGGCTTCTGCAGCAAAATCAGTGGGGCACCTTACCTCTAACTGCCCTCTGCAAAAACGAGCATGCTCCTAGCAAGGCAAATCAGTTATAATTATGTTTATTGCTTCATTTTGCATCTGACTTGAGGGCAAACAAAAAGGGACATGAATACAGATAATGAGGAACACGTTATACAGAGTTCTGCTTTCGACAGCAAGTCAGACCTCGGGTTTGGCCAGGTCACTTCAGCTCTGTAATGGTGAGCTGTAGCAACACTCTTAACAATCACATACTTCTCTTCAAGGACAAGAAAATTACATTGGATAGGGTTGCTGATGCGGGCAGGACCGCAGGAGAGCTGTTGGCAGCACCAGTCCAGCACCCCAAGCACCACAGAGCACACCCCAGCACAGCACCCCCAAGAAAGGCTCAGGGGACCCACATCTCTGAAATCACCCCAGTCTCCAACGATTGCAGCCCTGCCACACTGGGGACACCCAGAGCAGTGAGGCAACACCAGCCTAGTGCAAGGACAATGACTCCTGTTCACGTTAACATGAATCACAAGGCAAGGGTAGTTCTGGAAAACTACTCCAGCATCTGTTGCGAGACAGGATATAACGCTGACTGCATTTCAGTTCAAAGCTTTCTGTTTCTCAAAGAATCTCAAATCAAAAATAAGAGCATTTTCTATGTTTGAATAAATTCTGGCCTTACATTTAATTAATATTTATCAGTCATATCCTTCCAAGATAGTAAGAACTCATATGAAGAAAATAAAATGAATCTAGAATAATTTCATTGTTCATGCAAGAACCTAAATCCTCAAGAATGGGGCTAACTCTCCATGCTCTGTCACCATCAGAGGTATCCAAGATAACTGTTAGGCACTAATGTAAGATCAAAATGATTCTCCAGTATACAGCAAAACTTACCAAGCTTAAGAGATGCTTCTCTTAAGAGAGATCACTAAACACACAGTGCTCAGCAGCACAAAAACACTTATCGATACAATTAATTTTGCATCATAAAAAATCTCACCCAAGCTACATAAATACATGTGTCTTCAGATATCAAGGAAAAGCTCCAAAGCAGTCACCATTATTAAAAAGAAGGAACAGAACCTGAAGGATTGTATTTTAGAAAGGAAGTGAAAAATGTCTTTGAGAGCATTTTTTAATCAGTATTTGCTGTAATTTATTGTTATGCTTGCCCATTTTGAATTACAATCTTTATGCAGCTAACAATAGTCATGAAAAACAATCTCCAACAGCCCCTGTTCAAACAGCTGCTTCTGCACAAAACCTCAGCCAGACGAACCGCCATGACTGGAGGAGAATTACGAAGGGACATCAGAGCAGGGCTATTCCCAGTGCGAGCCGGCAGCCATGTAGTTAACGGGGATCCTCCTGGCGGTGCAGTGTGCTGTGTGCAGGTTTTTAAGGTTAGCTTTCCTCCCCTCCTCTACCAAGACCTGGGTTTGGTGATGAATTTTGCTAACACTCATTTTGTTCACAGATTCCTCAATGTCTGCGTGATCCAGTTGGTGTGACACTGCTTTGGTACATGCTCGCATACAACTTTTCTCTCATTTTTATCCTTTGGCTGTGGGTAATAAGGATGAACTTAGGGGAGGATGAGAAAGAGATTTCTTGTTATTTCACTGCCCAGAAGGCCCTTCTAGAAGGTCGTTCTTCATAGGGGAGGAAGCTGCAATGCTGTCACGCCTGCAGACAGCGCTGCAGCAGAGACCCCATCTGCTGCCAGCGCAGGGTCCTCAGGCTCTCCCAGGGCCACCGGGAAAAAATGGCTTCAGAGACACCACTGGTGTAACACAAAAAGGCACATGAGATCACCCACAGGCTGCTATCATCTGTGCTCAATAAACTCATATTTTAAAAACAAAAAGAAGAGAAAGAGCCAGCAACAGCCTGGTTGGTGTGGGAGGTGCAGCGAGTACAGTGGCACCTGCTGCATCACCGCAAACAGTAGCTACAGGGAGTTTTCAGCTTGGCCAGTCCGATCTTTAGAATGGACCAGGTCATAATAGACTATCTTGCGAAGTTTTTATTTATGGCTGTTGCACTGCTATCTGAACTATTTTGGAGCTCACATCTTCCACAGAATAATCAAGGAATGCCTCCAAGGCAGAAGAGATGCAGACCCCTCATTACTCTTTCGCATCCATATATTCCTTGTGGTTTCACACTGCAGTAGCAGCTGGATTGCTCTTGTTCCAACAACATGCACCTGTAACTCTCCCAGCCTGCTCTGCTCATGTCGGGCTGAGGGAGCAACCTTTCCCACTGCTCTAGCAAGGCCCTGCACACAAGGAACACAGCCTGGACTCCAGTAATGTCTCCTGCGGCCTTTTGCTCACTCTGCAGGCAGCCTTTCCTATGCTCAACTAGTGCCAAATCAGAGAACACATAAACTTCAAATTCCCATTATTTTTTCTTGCAGAAGAAATGGCCTCTATATATTCATGCAATGTAAAAATGGATCACTTTCCCCAAAATGCCTGCTACAACAGAATAAAAATACCAATGTTAACATGTCAATGGACCACAGCTGTGGACCAAAAGCTTCAGACAATGTTTTCAAAAGAATCTAAAGCACTCAGGTTACCTCCATCATTAGAGTTACTTAAACATTCTTATTTTTTAAACAATTCAAAATAAAAGTTTGAAGAATGACACTACATGAAAACCCAACACAAAGAAGGGCTCAAGCCCAGCTAATGTTGCCACTCATGCTGAGCAATAGCTCTGCAGCATCCCATCTGTTTTATTTCTAGAGAAAAGCTATGTAAAGGTTTGTGTAGCCTTTTTTTTTACCATCATTGCATACCCCCACTATTTTTATCTGCTTTCCAATAATATTTCTCACATGGAAGATTCCTCTCTGCCCTCTACTTGAGTTCTCCTCAATGTGTCCCCTTTTTCATTAATGTACCTGTGCAAGCTACTGAAACCAAACACCACAGTGAAAGAACTTTGGAAAAAAGCTGAAAAGATTACTGTTTTCCTTGTATTCTCACTCTTGCGTCTAAAAGCTATTTACAAATACTGAATATGAAAGTTTTAAATTCTAGTCTTATACAAAAACCATGGAATATTTGGAAAATAGCTTCTGAAAGATTTAAGAAAAAGCAATTTTTATAAAAAATGGTGATTAAAACCAGAAAGCTTAGAAGTTGAAAATGAACCAAACCAACCCAAAGCTGTAATTTTGCCTGTCATGCAGAAAAATAAGTGAAAGAAGTCCAAATTCTTGTATTCTAATTGCCACCACTAGCTGTATTTAATTAGAAGAATGGAACAGAGTTGTGTCTGCTTTTCACCAAAAAAAAAAATAATACATAATCGAAGATTTATTTATGGAGGATATTTGCACATAAATACAGAAGCTTAATAAAATGCTGGTAAGTAGCCAGCCTGATATCTTCCCAGGGACCTTCTTCTAAGCAGTTTGCAAAGTGAAGTCCTAGCAGCAAGTGCCTGCACTCCCAGAACAACACTTTTAACCGTCACACGTCAAAAAGCTGAAAAGCACATAATTACATTATCCATATCACTGACTCACTACCTTTGATTTTTCACTGCTTGTGAAAGAAGTCTCAAAGTCAGTTTAAGTTTTGCCTACATATTGAGCACTGAAGGATTCCCGTATGAAATTACATACATGGAAGATTTCACTGAAAACCAGAAGTGATCATACAAAGTCAAGAGTGCTGCCCAGGCACTAATAAAGTCTTCCAAATACTGGAAGAAACTTTTTTTTGTTCATTTTTTTTTTTAAGCTTCAGAGAGTTACAGAAAAAAATCCAGTTTATTTCTCACAAGCAAATTGTGCTGTGTTTATTGGTATGTGCAGTTGGCAAGACCTTTCCCTCCATGGAAACGAGATGGCACAAGCAACACCAAAATAGCCAGTATGAGTTGTGTTGGCAAGCACTGGCCCTCAGGGATCAGTGAGGAAGAGGAAGGGCGGGTGGTTCTGCACAGCCAGCCCCAGCGCAGCCACCATCCTGCCTGCACCTTTGCAAGCCAACTTGGCCGATGTCGGAGCACCAGCTCTCGGGCGCCTGCGCGCATGGAGACATATATTTTCTATGGTGAATCCAGGACTAATTGCTGCTGCTTTCATCTTGGCAACCTGCTTGGAAAACCTGACGCATCTGCCTGGTTCAGTGAGCTCCTGGAGCCTGCACACTCCTCCACCGTGTCTCTGGAGAGCGCGGAGTTTAAAGGCTCGAGACCTCAGATATATCTAGACCCAGTCAATGCAGCAAAGTTAATTTTCTACTACAGCAATTTACTTAAATTTAGAAGAAAAGCTTATCTCCTTGAACACTGTGTAGGTGTCACTGCAGCAGAGATATTGGCACTGCAATGCCAGAGCTAACACAGTCTCAGGAGCACCCTCCTGTCTGACGTGCCCTGCTGCAAGCCAACCTGGGTGGGATGGAAGCTGCCCACCCATGAACCATGCTCCCCCTGTGAGAAGGGGGGAGTGTGGCATTGAAAGACTACGAAGAGAGGTGTGCCAAGGGCCTTGTGGGCTGAGCTGAGGAGCTCTGATCGCTCTCCCTTTTTTAGAAGGAAAAAATTCCCATTAACTTCTCTGGAAGCAGGATTGGGCCCAGGGCCCATAAATGCTCTGGGTTCCCGAGCCCTTACTCACCACTCACGGTCATACTCACTTGCTTGGGAGCCAGCAGCGCAACAGGAATGCGCAGAGCCACTCCAAGCAGTGTGGGCAGCAAGGGCTGAGGGCACTGCGCTGCTCCCCGCTCCTCCAGCTTGCACTGCTGGCACCTGCGCCCAGGCTCAGCCAGAGGAACAACTCTATACTCGCCACATTAAACACTGTATGTGCACTTCACAAATGCCATCTCTCTATCCGTGGATATGTATAAAGGGTGAACGCAGATGCCACCAACTGAGCTTCTCATGCAGGCTTACAGCAACACAAGTCAGGACATGTTATTTATAATGCTGTCGACATTTTACTTTTCTCTCCGTGCATTACCTGCTCCAAGTTCAAGCCCAAGGCATATTTTGCCTTGCCAGATGATCTGCGACTGTCTCGTGACTTATTACATTGTTATCATCACTAAGCTTAGCAAACAGGGCTGCTAAGTCTATTAATCTTCTGAAACCCGAAGTCTGAAACTGTAGAAACAAAACATCTTTCTACAAGATACATAAAATGTGGTACAGTGAGATAAGGGAAAATTCAGTGCATGCTCTGTTAACTTTTCTCTGTGCCACTGCAAGCTAGATTGACGCACTTCTGTAAGAACCAACTCTGAATGTAACATTACTGACAAGTACGTAAATGAAAGAAAAAAAAATTCCTTGTACAGCAGCAGCCTCCCTCAGGGGCAGACAGTAAAAGTACACTTCCAACAGGGAAACTTCGACTCCACACTGAAGTGTAAACTGCCACCTGTGAATTCACAGGAAGAACTGATAAAACAAGTCAAATACTGCTGGTCAAGCAATGGAGGGCTATGCGAAAGCTCACTTTCCAAAACAACTAGATATATTTTAACCTGTCTAGTACTTACTCCTTTTTATCGTGCTGAAATTCATTCTGATTCAGCCACTGATACACAGCTTGTATATTTATGTCCCAAAATATTTTTCTGTTAAAACAAATATTTAGTATATTTGCCAAAAGCACAAAGTCCTGAGAGCAACACAGGCAGTTGCACACTTCCTGACAGTGCTCACATCAGGGCTGGAAGTTGTTTGTCTCCAGGACTTCTTGCCAGCAGCGGCCTGCAGCTCCAGGAGGCTGTGTGGCTGCAGAACAACAGATAGACCCAGGGGCTAAGCTAGCACATGGCTGCGTGACAGCGGGGAGAGCGCAGCCCATGCCCCTGCGCTGCATTAACGCTGACTGTACACTTGGCTAATGGAAATGATCATCTGGCTATGCAAAACTTAGGGCCAGCTGCAGTTTACTTAGCCCTGGCTTCCCATGTTTTCATGTGCAAGCAGCCAATTCCACCAAAAATGGACTGGAAGCATGCTATTTAGCATCCCAGTGACAGAAGTATACTTTTACTTTATAAACTGCTGCTGATACTGCTAACTAATGCATGTAGCAATTATCCCATTGAAAATTCCACCTGCATCTAATGAGAACCTAAATTAAGCTTCAGTGAGGACAGATTATATCTGTTGCAAACTTTGACATTTTTTCTTTGTAGTACATTAAAACAGAGTTTCCCAGCTACCTAAAATAAAGATACTGTGACTAAAAATATTCTTTTATAACAGTGCAGTAGATGCACAAAATTTTAAACATGGACTATTTCACAGGTTACTAGCTGGCAGCAAGTAGACATTTTAAAATAATAATTGATCCCAAAGGAAAAGCAATTCTACAGAGACATAGCTGGGTTTCATCCTGAGCTCAGCATGCATCAAACCCTCACAGTGGCCAAAGAGCCAGATGGGTGTGGGCAGCCTCATGTGTGCTGGCCTGCACCACCTCAGCACTGCTGCTCTCACTCTCCTCTTGCTGCCACTGAAGCACTAGAAGAAACTTCACACTGGCCCCAAAGCAGGAAAATTTACTGCTGGTTCTGAATGCACAGAACAGTCTAAACCAACATTTGCCACTAGCTTTGTTCTCCAGGCTAATGACTAAGACGTTCACCCTGCACAAAGTGCTGAAGGTAGAACAGGAAAGGGTGACATCAACTTGAACATCCTTACCAGGAACCATGCTCCATTATAAAAAGCTATATGCAAAACCTTCAACTCTCAACTCTTCATATTAAAGGTGTATTTTTTAAAATCTTGCTTCATCACTACTGTGACACAGTTTTAATGGTCCCTTCTCTCTCCCTGTTAATTGCTGGGAACTCTCATTGACACTAATGGGAATTACAATTGCACATATTCACGGCAGAACAGACTCCAAATGTCACCAAGGATAGCAATAAAAAAAACCCATTCACATGTTTATCCTTTCAGAAAATATTTACAGGGTAGTAGGAAGGAAATGTTGTTTACTTTGCTGCATTACTTGGGAAATGAAGTTTACAATATATAATTGTTAATAAAATAAAATAAAAAATAATAATCACAGGCAAGTGCTCTAATCCCTAATGAGGACAAACCGTGGAGACCGGCACATATGCAGGCAAAGGAAAGCCATGGAGTCTCTGCCCGCCCGAGGCCCTACGCAGGGGCTGGAAACGGGACAGATTTAAACATGGGAGTCCCCAGAGAAGCAGTCAAACCCAGACAGGTTCCTCACCTTACAGCTGCTAGGTGTATGAAGCACACAAACCAAATTCCTGGATCTACACATCTGAGCTCTGCTTACACTCCAGCCAATCTCTGAGCCCCCTGGAAGCACCTGCGCATTCATATGAAGGATTATTCTGCCATCACTCACACCACCCCTCACAAACCAACAACAGTATAAAACTGGATTACTTCAGGCAAGACCCGATCACTGACATCAGTGTCCTTCCCTGTTCATACTGGAAAACCATGACAAAAACATACAAAATACAGCCACAGTAAAATTCCTTCTGGACAGGAGTAGTTGCAGGATTTTTTGGATAAATATTCGTAAAATATAGAAGCCATCCTCAGCATGGACAAAAATCACATAAACCTGACAACAAAAGAGACCAGAACGTTTTGTGCGGTTTTATCTTAATGAGCTGGCCCTCGTTAACAGCAAAATCACCTCTTTGTAGCATTTGCATTTAAAATGCACATAAGGCAAACACATATTAAGCCTCTGAAAGGAATGAATAGTTACTGCAAGGCATCTTTTATAATCCAACACGTGACTTCCTCAGTGTTGCTGTTAGAGAAATGATGTTCACAGTTTGTACAAGTGATTCCCAAGCAGCCATCATCCTCTGTTATGGACATCAAGAGGTGCTAGGCTCATCCTCCTAATTACAGGCAT
>NW_009940213.1:13877-17180 GCF_000696875.1 Nestor notabilis
CTTCCACATTGAATCTGAACAGCAGAATAAAACAAGTACTTAAAGGAAATAAAACCAGGAGAAAGTATATATTTTAACGGTGTAGATTTTCATCTACACCATATGTATAAGAACCTTTACTGTGGCCACATAAGCCATCCTGGACAGTAGGGTAAAAACCACGCAGCCTTAATAGTCTGTGCTCCTCTGGGCAACCAAAATAACAGCCCTGTGGAGCAACACCCTTCTGACTGCTTAATGTTTGTTTCAGCTGTCGGGTGTGATGCATCAGCATCTCCTGCACTTCAAATTTATCTTCCCGGTTTCCAACATACATGAGCTCCAAGTTTAGGAAAGTCAGGTTTGCGCCTGGGGCAGAGATGAAGAGCAGAGCAGCTCGGAAGCTGTGCAGAGGCCCCAAGACAGGACATTTACCAGTCCTCTAAAACCCTCTGGAGGACAGACTGCAGTGAATGACACTACAGATTTTGTTCAATAGGATCTTCCCTGCTTCTGAAATTTTGGAAAACAGCATTTTCGGTGCTCCTGAGACATGCAAATTGGGCAAGCACCAGAAATCTCCATGCAAAACAGGTTTTAAAAGAAAGCAACAGCAGCACCTGCTACTTTCAAACCATTGTCAGTGTGTGGTATTTGTCACAGTGGTGTCTAAAAAGGTTAGTTTATTCAACCCCTGGCCTCACTGTAGGAAGCAGAAAGTAGATAAACTCAGTAATTATTACCTAGTAAGAAGAGAAAATGATAAACAGCATCTGAGACTTAGTGAACAGACAAAGTAGTAGAACTCAAGAGGTGGAATAGTGCAAAACAAGATCAACCATTTCTAAAACTGAATGTCTACATTTAAGGCTTGAAGCAGCTTCATTCAAATGTATTTATTTCTGATTACACTGTTGAACTTCCCAAAGCAGAATGCACTAACAGAGTTTCCAGTCTGAACTAAAAATGAGCAAAACTCCCCAAAATTTTTGTGTCCCTGCCAGCACGCCAGCAGTGGGCTGCATGCCCCGCACTGACCACAGCCCAGTGTGGAGCCGTCCCCTCACCCCAGCCTTCCCGAGGCACCCATGAGGCAGTCACTGCAATAGCAAGGTACTCAAGGAACCTGCGCAGCACCCTACCATACCCCCATTTGGTGTCTGTCTTGGGATTATGCTTTCGCCATCTCCCAGGTCTTACTGGGATGAACTGGGATGAAAGCCCTCACAATCCCGTACACGAACCACAGGGAGCCAGCAAAGGAGTAACTTCCTGGCCCTGACTGCCCACAGAAAAACCTCTGAGTAAAGACTATTGTGAATTATTAGTTCCACGATTAGATAATAATATACCAGAGAAGTTTTAAATTGAAATTCTCTGCTTCCACTAATTAAATTGTGGTGATACTCCTGAAGACCCGTATTATCCATTACCTTGCTAACCTACCAAATCTAAAACTCCACCATGAGGGTGAAGGCCAAGGAGGTGAAGGTCAGGCACGTGCCTAGGAGAGCCCAAGCTGTAGGCAGCTGTTGGATACATCTCAACTGGTGATTTCCCATGTTTGCAGCACAGCTTTCAGAAAAGCACAAAGCTGGTGCCTGTGCAGCACGTGGCACAGCTGTGCTTCACAACACTTCTGAGACAACAAGCACAGAGGAGGATTTTGTGGGTAAGTGAAAAGAAATTCACAAAGCATGGCTGTTCCTGCCACAGGGAACGCTGGCTCTGCACAGCGAAGGGATGTATGGAAAACATACCCTGTGTGGCAGCTGAGGGGACGTTCACAGGATGGTCTTGGCACAGTTTCCTGACTCAAGTGAATTACAGATTGCTCAGTTTTGCCCATTGATTCAGCTGCCTCATAGCACAGCAAAGCATCCTTTGACCGAGACCCCTGTCTGCCATTGAAAATAAATTTAATCCAATGGTGGTATTACAGAAATGAGATGATAAATATGCCCTGTCACCTTCTCTCTCATGTATCAGACTAAGAAAACTGCTGCCTGTGTATCTTTCCTCAGTAGCCCAAGTAAATAACAACCGCACAATCCTGTACTTTCAGGTGGCATGCAAACTACGCAGGCTCCACGACAATCATGCACACAACCTTCAGGGTATTAAGTTTTCAAAATTTTCTCAAGTCTGAAGACTAACTGGTTATGAAACTTTGAACGTTCAGCCAACACCATCGCTTTTCTACTTAAAAATCTTTCACTTCAGCTAAGCCTGAAGAAGTTCAGTACTTCAAAAGCCCAGCTTTCAAATCCAGGGAAGCCCAATTCCATCTTACAACACTCCAGTCTACACCCGAACAAACAGAAGCTGAGGAGAGCAGTGACACAGGCCTCACAGAATTTAAATTGCAAAAACACAAGCTGCAATCACAGAGCTCAGCTCAAGCATGCACCCAGCACCCCTGTCCCCTCTAGACGGACCGTCAAGGTGCTTGGCTGCCTGGAAAACCTCCTGGGCAGTGCTGCCATCTCAGCCCACACCACATGGCAAGCGGAGAGACTCCTGACACTTCAGTTTTCTGTGCTGGTATGTCCCAACCTTCCACATACAGCTGTTCTGCCACCCATTTCAGTGAACCTGGGGATGCCAAGCCTCCAATTTCTCTCCATCTACTTTAAATTGCCATATTGGCTTATGCCAGCAGGTCTGGCAAGGATCAGTGCCAACACAAGCAGCCAGCCCTGCCAGAAGCCTGCCATGCACCGCAGTGTCCAAGTGCCCAAACTGAGGCTCTAACCCTCAAACCTCCCCTGCAGTAGCAGCACCATTGGTTAATTATGCATTCTGCACATTATTCCCCTGTTGTCACTTTGGAACATACTGCCATTTCATCACAACCTTTTTTCCACAGTTCTGAAGAAGATACAGCCTGGTTATTTATTCCATGTTGTTATCCACTATCTGCATGCCTCACTCCTGTCTGTCAGAGCCCGTTACACCTGCTCTCATGCAGTTTCGCTCTCTCTACTTATCACCTGTGTCCTGCTACTCCCATGTTTGGCAGCATATATTCCTCCCTCAAAAAATCACCAAAAGAAATAACTTTTTTCTGAAAGAAGTAATCATACATTTTTCTCAAGTAACTGTTTCGCACAGACATCCCCGCATTTTGCTCTTCCACTATGCTAACATCTTAAACCGATTCGTCTGCAGTAAGTAGCTGCGAAACAAAGTTCTGAATTTATTAAGAACTTTCTGTAAAAAGAAAAAAAAGCTCTATTTCCGCGCAGTTGCTCTAGGAGCTCGCAGGGGACAGGCAGTACGGCCGGCGTGCATCTGACGGGCGAGGTGCACCCACCCGGGCCG
>NW_009940214.1:0-616 GCF_000696875.1 Nestor notabilis
AGGGCCGCAGTGCCCCGCAGGGAGCTCAGCGCAAGCACCCAGGGACTATTTTCAGAAGGCTTTTATGTGCCTCTCGCTGGGTTACTTCAGAGGTAAATTTCCATGGAAGCCTCTAATCCCGTTTAGGCATTTTTTACACCCTCGTCACGCAGAGCAAACACTGGGGGTGAGGTTGGTGCTTTCCCGTGGCTCCTCACCGCCGCTTTCCACCTCTCCCTTCCCGCAGTGCCGGGCTCCCATGGGGCCCTGACATCCCCGGTGACCTTCAGCAAAGCCCTTCCCCACTCCCTGCTTTTGAGGGAAATGGGGGTTTAGTGCTTTTTATTAGCTATTTATAAGCTCCTCAGAGATTATATGTTTTATATGGATGTATATGTTTTATATGGATGTACATGTTTTATATGGATGTACATTTTTGTATGGATGTATATGCTTTACATGGATGTATATGTTTTATAATGATCTATACAATTTATATGGATTTATATGTTTTATATGGATGTGTGTGGCTTTAAACTAATAGAGGAGAGATTTAGATTAGACATTAGGCAGAAGCTCTTCCCTGTGAGGGTGCCGAGGCGCTGGCACAGGGTGCCCAGAGAAGCCGCGGCTCGCC
>NW_009940214.1:641-1407 GCF_000696875.1 Nestor notabilis
GGGGCTTGGAGCAACCTGCTCTAGTGGAAGGTGTCCCTGCCCGTGGCAGGGGCTTGGAACTAAAGGTGATGTTCTTTAAGGTCCTTTCCAACCCAAACCATTCTGTGGTTCTATGATACCTTCAGGGCAGCTGGACACTGGGGATTCCGGTTTTGAGGGGGACAGTCTCACTCTCCCTCCAGAGTTGCTCACTTTCTTTTTGCACAGGGAACAAGCTGTGACCAAAAGATGGATGGAGAGAACCCAAAGAAGAGGGTGAAGGTGGCAAAGCCCCTCCAGCCCTGCGCATACCCCACATGCTGAGCAAGCTGGGGAGGTCTGGGCATGAATACTCAGCCCCAATGCCCGGGCAGGAGGTGTGAGGAACACCCGTTCTCACAGCCCTCCGGAAGGAGGGGATAGCTGCAGAAAAAATATATATTTTTCGTTTAAAAAAATATTCAGAAATAGCCCAAAACTTTCTCCTTATAGAGAAGAGACCTGATTGCCATCCTGGCACTCAGGGTTGCTTCTCACAGCAATTCCCACCGCTGCGGAGAGCAGCGGTACCCTCCGGCTGTGCCTGTGTCCTGTTGAAGGTGGGGAAAGAGGAGAGCAGAAAAGGCAACAGAGGAGACCCCAACAAGGGGGAAAAGGCCCCTAAATCCCCTGCTGCCCTCCAACACAGGGGGAGCATCGGAGGGGTCCTCGCAGAGGGCAGGGTGAAGCTGGGATGGGGACAGCCCTCGAGGCAAAAAGCAATGTATTTGCACCCTTGATTCTTAGG
>NW_009940215.1:0-374 GCF_000696875.1 Nestor notabilis
GAAATGGCAGCAGAGTAAGTATAGCCTGCTCACTTTTCTAGACTGTTACCAGACATTCAGTGGGAAGCAAAACAGCAGAGAGTTAAGGGGTTGGTTCACTCCAAAGAAATGAGGCTGAATTTACATTTGGCTCTCTTGCTCCAGACAGGAAAGGCTGCAGTAGAGGGAAAAAGATGAGGTGGGTATTATAAGTGTAAACATCAGCAAAGCATTTTGACCATAAGCAACTTCTGATTATTTCAATGCATTTGTTTCAAAATACAGTCTCAGGTTTGGTAAAGACCTGTGACTCTTAATGGCATCGCAAACTCCAGTGACAGGCAGCTCATGCCTGAGGCAGGCCCGCGGCAGGCGGCCGGGCCGGGCCCTTCCAC
>NW_009940215.1:405-1578 GCF_000696875.1 Nestor notabilis
CATTTTGTTTCGACTAGCTGCTGCTGCTTCTGCTACTGGCCATTCCCTCCCTCTGCCCCTCAGAGGACCTTTGCTAGTATTTTGGCTCCTTTGGTTTTGTCCTCCTCTCCTACACTTTTCTCCCTTCCAAACCACTTGCTCTTTAAACCTCCTTCTTTCCCACTCAGTTACTCGCTCTGTCCACTTTTACAAACACATATGGGAAACCTCTTGACCTTAGCTAGATCTGACCATGCTGCTGGTGCTTTACACTCCTTTCCCTTATTTCCACCTTGTTTATTAGGACAGTAAGCTCTTTGGAGTATCCTTGTTGACTCAATTCCATTATTAAACACAGATATCTCATGCCAACTGCAATACCTTAGGCTCTCACAGGAATACTCCACTGCTGCTCCATAATGCCCCAAGTCTCCTATATTTTAGGTCATGTCTACAACCCCTAGACAGATGTCTCTGCTAACCTCAGGACATCAGACGCTATGCAATATCCATGTTCTAGCAACAGAATCAAGCCTCACAGGTTCCCAAGTAGGTCTTAGCACAAAGGGTTTCTCAAGTCTGCCTAGGATACTAGGGCACAAACTGAAGATAAATTACCTGTGGTTTCAGCTATCCTAGAAATATCTCCTTGGCCCTCTTCCACATTTAGAAAGTGCACTACCTAGATTAAACACGGAAGAAGTATACTTTCTACTGTGAAACTCCCCTACCATTTGTAAAAATAAAAACATAGGCAGCACAAAGATGTAGAGTCACGTGAACATAGCGAGATCAGAAGTACATCCTCTGCAATTACCAACCTAAGCAAGACTGCCGTTTCCCTCTGTGGAGAGAGTAAAGAAAGAATGACTGAAAGACGAACACATGTTTCAGGCTGTGGCAATGGTAGGTTTATGACAACCCACCTTGCATCATTACTGTTATTAAGGGAAGAATACAAGAATACAAGAATCCTGCACGTGGGTGCAGGACCGTGGCTGGGAGGTCTGGAGAGGGGTGTGTGGGGCCATGCCCTGCCTAGGGGAAGCCGGGAGAAGCTGTGCTTCAGTGCCAATCACTTCTGAAGCAGCTCGAACCCCTTCATAGGCTGCCAGTGTCTCTTTTTCAATGGGACTGTAGCTGGCCTCAGATCCTCTATAGCTCCAACTCCAAAAGCCAAGGGGTCGACCTTGA
>NW_009940216.1:0-7953 GCF_000696875.1 Nestor notabilis
TCTGCTGGGAAGGTTTCTTCTAGAAAAATCCTAAGTGTTTTAAACTTGTTATCCCACGGAGCACTCAGTGCCAAGTTATGAATGAAACTGCTCAGGATAAACACTCAATGAGTTCCTTCTGCCACTTACACAGGGCTTGTTCGCTTCCCGTTCCCTTTGCTGCTTTGTAGGAACAGGCACTTGCGACACTTTGTGTTCTGCACCCTGCCCAGTGTGTGAGAAATTGCATCTCCAGGCACACTCTGCCCTGCACAGGTGAGCCTGTGCCACCAGGAAAGCCCAGAGGACTGTACATCCAGACATCAGAAGAGAAGGTGTCTTCAGTGGAAGGAATACGGGGTGGGGGTCCCCAAAGTCCTATGAAACATCCCTGGCAGAAGCACCTGGAGCTGCACTCCTGGGCCAGGCCATGGGCAGCAGGAAGGATGCAGCACCCTGCCCAGGCACCTGCGCTCCAGTCAGGCACAGGGATGTGGGATGCAGCATGTGTGGGACTATGTGAGAGCTCTGCTTTCCTGCTACCGATCTTCACCTGGAAACATCTTCCTCTTTTCTTTTTTCCCGACACACACCAAAAGAAACCCAAGCAACTCAGGAATGAGTTTGTCATTTGATCAAGTGAATTCAGCATAGAACTGTAAAGATTTTTCTTAACACAGCATTGCTTTGAATGGATGTTTAGTTGTGATTTTCTGGTTTCTTAAGATTTGACAGAAACTATTGACTTTATTAATGTTGTAATAAAGGTTTATTGTTCCCTCCTACTGTATGACTCCAGATTGCCACCACAGACTGGACATACAGTAAAAAATGTTTCTTATAACGGCACTATAATCAAGATATACTTCCTCTACATCACTACACTAAGTATCAAATTGGGGGTTCAGAAAGGCTAACCTGGGATACGGATGCATGGCTAAAAAGCCCATGGCCCCAGTTCTGATCCCAATAAAAAACGGGTATAGCTCCCATCAAGAGAGATTCACGGCTTCAAAAGCCAATGTGATATACCAGTTTCTAGAAAGAAATAAGCAGGGTTGAAAAGGAGGGGGGGGGAAATATGTTGTGGTGTTGATATACTGAAAAACACAACCAGAATCGTGGTAGTTTTGGCCAGCAGGACCCTAGATTCATCTCCGTTCAGCATCAGAGCTGGATCAGGAACTGAATTACTTCTGTATCCTCGTCTTATTGGAGAGGCTTAATCCCCAGGCTATCAAATTGTTTCTGTTCTCTCACTGGCCCAATGAATATTTAATTATTCTTACAAAGCAGAACAGCTTCAGCAGGACATCCCAGAATGTGCCGGCGGTTGGGCACTCTCAGAGGAGTTCAGAGACCCAAATTCAAATCCCCGTGCAATCAGGCAAAGGGGGGATTTAAACCTTAGCTTTATACGTGCCACTTGGCAAGTAATTCCCAAGCCCCGTTGTCACCCCCAGCCCCTTTGCCATCCAGCCCTCTGCCCCCACTTCTTCGGTGCTATTTTATGGCTACAATTAAAATGATCTGTTGCTACAACTTTTCATTTTTTCAGTTCATTCAGAAATCTATAAATTTATTTATTTATTTATTAGCTTTTCTCTTCTTCTCAGAGGACCACTAAGCAGGTTTATTCCCAAGCCCCTGCCTGGCTTGGAGCAGCTGCTGGCAAGGTGAGGAGCCCTGGTCTGAGCATCCTGAACCTTTCCCATGAAAATGGTTCAAGTTCACTCTCAGAGCTGTTGTCAAAACAGCAGCACACTTGAAACCACTGCTTTCCATGGTGGCATCTGCTGAAAAATACCCAGGTGATAGCTAGAAAGAAAGCAGAAAGGCAGACTTGTCACTAAAAAAATGAAACACATATATAAATCTGTCTCTAAATGTAGCACACACGTATATAATTATTAATTTATCCCTCTCTATTATCTTCAAACCCAGCAATACACAGATTTCCTCCAGGCCCTGCTCTGTAAGTATGTCTGTGTTACACAGAGTTTTAAAACACATGCCTAAATGCTCTGCTCCTCTGTTGTCACAACATGTCGTTTGTGTCTCTCCTCCAGACATATGTACAGAGAGTTCATGGGGTTCCCCCAGCCCCTGGTCCCACAGTTGCTCTTAAGCAAAGAGAGCCCCACAACCCTGCTAAGCCCCCCGTGAAAGGCAGAGTTCACCCATCAAGGCGCTCTTCCCAGCACCAGAACTTAAATTCACATTGTCATTAAAATAGATACATTCTGAGAGCTCTAATAACAAGGGAAGACTTCACAGGCTTTATTAAAATATTTAAGGCAAATGACACCAGCCTGTGTGCTAATTTAATAAAAATACATTTAATAATTTAATTATGGTAATTTAAGAATGCAATAAAAATACATTTTGAATCTATTATCAATCTTATATCCTCACAAATGCCTTTCCTTTTTATTCTGGGGATTTTAAGAAAAGACCAAAGCAGAGAGTGCCTGAGTGCAGAGTGGGTCTCTACAGGAGAAAACCAAGAGCCCTCCTGCAGTTCTGGACAACATGTGTGTCTCATCAGGTTGCTGGGGCGATTTGTATGCTGGATTCTCTGCTTGGAACCCTTTTGGGGATGCTACTGTCCTATATTATACATGACACAGCTCCTAGACTATAGACAATGCAGCTGCTGGTGAGAAGGAACCAGCAGTGGGACGCAGCAGAGACCCCTGTGCTCAGCATGGCTTGTCTGAAGATGGGATTTGCTGGTGGAGGCAACCAATGGCTTCACAACATCCACCACCTCCTCCATCGAATTCCTCATCTGAGACCTGTGAGGCTGACACAGAGGCACCAAGCTCCGATATGGGGTGATGTGGGAGGCCCTTCCCATGTGCTCACTGCCATGCTCCTCCTTGGAGATGCCAGCACTTGTATAGGTACATTCCCCTTTTACGCATGGGAAAACCAACATACACATTCACTTTTCATGCCAACTAACTTAAGATGATGATTTCATTCTGTTCTGCTCGTCTGCCACGTGCATGCACAGTGAACATAACTTTTAAAGTTTGATGACATTTTTAGGAAGATACTACCTGTAGCAATAGTAACAACAAGCTCTTTTCTCTATGGAAACTGGCTAAACCATCCTCAGGATATCATTCCATCCACACTGGACAGAGAACGCCCAGAATATTAGCACTTTGGCTTGAGTTTTCCCAGAACAACTGTGTTTAAGGCATAGAGCTGGCACAGACAATAGTATCTCAGATAGTTCCACCCTGGCAGCATTACAGGAAACCAGTGGTTCAGCCTTACTCTGGGAAACGCAGTCTGGTCTACCACCCCCTCTGTAACATATGGATTTATTGGCATTCAATACTGAGAGCAAAACCCTATGCATTTCTATATATAGACATAATTATTCTGAAAGCATTTCAGAATCAGTTTGAAGTCACAAGTTACATAAAAATAGCACAGTTGTGTAAAAGCAAAATAAAACCTTCATGAAAGCTGGGATGTTCAACGAGGACTAAGGGAGTTAGGCACCCAATGGACCAAGCCCACTTCAAGAAAGCCAGCCTCAGTAAGGATTTCAGCTTTCTAAAGTCAAAAAGAAGAGTATCTTCAACACATTAAAGGACTGATCTGGTAGACACCAAATGCCCAGGCAGCACAGGGAAGACCACTTTAGTTACAGAGCAGCCAGTAACAACCTTAAAAAATATATCATACACACAGACCTAATTAATAGATGCTGCACCATATGTAAAAGAAATGTGGCAAAATGCTTATGCCCCAGAAAAGCCACCCAGCATATCTGACCACACAGAAAGGGACTTGATCTATATTGAGACCTGATGCCCGCAACACCTCCATGCTCATCTGTCCTCAGCACAGCAGGAACTGGTCTGGCTGAGGTTTTACAGAGGTAGGCAAACACCTGGGTTCTCTGGATGTGCAAAGGAGTAGAGGCACATGCAGGAAACTATTAAAGGTCTGGATTATTTCTTAAAAAGAGATAATGTTTCCAAAGCACATGGCACAATGCACTCATTCAGCAGAGAGTCAAATGTCACAATGGATACAGCTGCAAGACAGTGTCTCTATTTACAGTAAAATATGTCAAATAGGGAATACAAAGGCATCATCAGAATAAACATGGGATTGGAGCACACAAAGGCAGGTGGCATCCACAGCGCATCAGGCAACCTGAATAAAAGCCCTGACTACAATACCAGCCCAGTTTCTATGGTGTTCTTGACTTAAAGCCTCTGAACGCTTTACATAAGTAACTAACTGGCATCCCACATTTCAGTCATAGAGAGGACTGGCATAGCCTGAAATTCGGGCTACAGAGCAGCAGAAACCAGAGGTGATCTGGTGGAAGGATGTGTAGAGAAAGGAAAGGCTTCACGGGAAGAGTTGTTGGTGTGTCTGTGGGCAGGATCCAGACAGAACTCCTGAGTTTACACTTTGGGAAGTTATAGTGTAAAGGGATTGAAGCATTATCCAAGAGCAATGAAAAACTAAGGGAAAGTTTAGCTTTGAAACACATTTCACCATGCGCAGGACTATGAGCCTGTTCCATGTGCAGGCATGCCATGGGCACCAGTACTAGCATTCATACACCTCTAATAAGCACAGTGATCTTAGTCTTTTTCACTTGTGTATGGTGCTTACTCCTATCAATCATTTTCTCTTCTTTTAAAGAAGACATACAATAGTCTGAAATCAAGGCAGAGTAAGTGGTGCAGTTAGTGACACTTTTTGAAAAATACTATCATACACCGGAGCTGAATTTAGCTCAAATATCACAAAATACCCACCCACAGAGGAATCACACACACACACCCCTGCA
Source organism: Nestor notabilis (assembly GCF_000696875.1). Taxonomy (NCBI): domain Eukaryota; kingdom Metazoa; phylum Chordata; class Aves; order Psittaciformes; family Psittacidae; genus Nestor; species Nestor notabilis. The sequence goes on from NW_009940216.1 coordinate 4,811, forward strand.
CAGTTACAGGAAAACAATCATTACTGATAACAGGGCTAAAGATACAGGCCATGCAATACCCTGCAAATACAAGCAGGTATTTTTCCTTTTCTATAGTTCACAGAGCAAAGTATTCATTTTGGCCTCTATTCCAATTAGATACCTTAGGAAATGGTGTGGGAGTCAGGCAGAGGGTCTGCATTTCATGACAAAATCACCTTTAGCACAAAGAATTTTCCAGGCTCTGCATCTGCCTTTTGAACATTCACGTAAAGATGGTTTATAGCATTATAATGTTCCTTGATAACTTATGATATTTCGTGTAGAAAGTATCATGTTTTCGTATTTTTATGATAGCTCAAAGTATCTTTCTGTGATCTACTTATTCTGTTTTGGTTTTTTTCCCTGTTGGACATGGGTCTGTTCTACTTCTCAAAGGACATAAAGAGTAAAACCCCTACATTCTCAACTGGAATTAGTTGAAAGAGGGTGAAGCCCTGGTTTATGTGAGGTGCTTGATGGCTCTGGGGTGAGCTGCTTAGTGAAGGTACACCAGGGTCTCCCTTCAGCTGCCAGCACCAGCACAAACCCACGGCTCTCTCCCTCTCCTTGATGTCAACTCAGCTCTGCAATCTCTAACAAGGCCTTTCTGCGATGAGGATGGGTCACTGCATCTCTTTTCCCGTGAGAGCAGTTCACTGTGCCCACCGAGACCCCTTCTTACCAGGGTTGTGATCAAAGAGCTCATTCGCTTGATGGGGCTTTGTTACTTGGGTGGAAGCTCCCTTTGTACTCAACAGGCATCTTCACTGCTGTTTGACCAGCGCTGTGGCAAAAAATCACGATATGGGATTTATAATTTCGGATGCATCTCTGCTGGCATTGCTGACAAGGGTAGAAAGTTAGCTAAAATGTCCAGGGCAGTGGGCGAAGCGTGGAGAGGCAGAAGAAGAGGCACCGCGCCAAGGGCAAGCACCAGCAGCTCAGCACGGGGCTCCAGGAGCTCCCCGGCAAACCATGGCAGCAGCCTCAAGGGCTGCTCATTCCCCACCTGTACAAAGCCCTTTAAGCGCACTCTTTAAGCTGAATGCTGTGTACTTTTACATAACTGAAGGAGAACAAATACCCCATTAGCAGATAATTAGCACTTGGACTCAGAGTACTTATTTAAGGTATTATGGATCGACCTCCAGCATTACGAGTGATTCATGTCCCCGATATATTCAGGCATCCTTGTTCCTTTTTATTATTATAAATATCCGTGCCACGATATCTGTGTAATGTTTATGAGATGTTCAGATTTACACTCAAGAGACAGAAGATTTCTCTTTATCCAGTGGTCCCATCACCTTTCCTTACGCCTTGCGGTCAAGAAGTCCCATTCTGACCAGAGTCATCTCTATAAGCGTAAGGTGGATATCCAAAGCCATTAAGCCTCGTCTCAGTAGGGTGTCAGGAAGGGCTGGGAGGCCTCAGGGCAAACTCGCCCCCGGAACCGGACCTGGCAGCACCCACAGCATGGAAACTACCTCAAATACCCCATCGAAGACTACCAAACACGAATCCGTTTGGTAGCCATCTGGACCTGTCTCCCAATAGCAGCCCAAGATCAACCTGTCACCAGGATCTAGGCTCTTGCAAGCATTTTACACGGGCGAGCACAGCTTGTCTGAAAAATCCTGTATTTCCGATGCCTTCCATTCTTCTTGTATATTCCCAGTAAAATAACAGGGAGAAGCAGTCTCTCCCCACCTCTGTTTCCTCATAAATCAAACAAAAATAGTAATCCTTACCCACAGTTCCAGTCCTGCCAGCCTTAACCTGTCATCTACTACTGCTGCTTCTTAAAAGAGCACCAAGTAGCAAAGGTACCCTTTGCACCAGAACCTTTCCACCCTCAAGATTATCTCTACCATGAAACCCATCACTCGACAGCTTTGGCAATCAGCAGTATGAGGTCAGTGCTCACAACTGCAGAATGCCAGCTCATTCCCACCCCTGCTCAACATCCCCATCCCAGGGAGCAGCAGTACCCCCTCTGCGTCTGCACCCCCAGAGCTGCTCCTGAGGCCACGAAAGCAAAGTCCAAACAGTGTGTTCATATTAAACCAAGTTGCTTGAGGACGGGCAGCCAAACTGCTGCTGTCACCTCCTCTTCCAGCTCCTTCCCACTGCACCAAAGAAAACTGAAACACAAATCAAGTCCCATTCTACAAAATTAATAGTTTCCACTTGCTTCTTTTCTGTGTCTGCTTTCACTCTGTAATTACGCCAAAAGACACGGTATACTGCACGGTGCTACTGATGAACAAACCCCACAGTTGCAGAGGCAGCCCCCAGGCACTTCTGAAAGCAGCATCCTAGAGAAAGTTTCTTCTTTAATACTGAGATGTTTATGGCCCCCCTCTGCATCGGTATGATAATGTGAATGAGCGTGTGATAGGGAGCAGGTGGCAGTGTGAGAACATGGCAGGTTTTATTCTTGTGAAAAACTTCTGTAGAAATAAATAGAAAATTATCTCCTCAGTATTAAATAATGTGGGATGATGCAAAAAAAAGTGAAAATATTTCTATTAAATTTGGGAAGACTTGTCAAATAGTTTCTATAGAATCTGCCCAGGTTTTTACAGATCTTTCAGAGTTTCATCTCTCCACAGGATTTGGAAGAGTCACAGAATATTCCCCTATTATCAGACTCACTTATGTCCTATTTAAATCCCATGATTGGCAGTATTTATTCTTCTCCTATTAGAAGTCCTTTTTTTAATAGAAAGGAATAAGCCTTATCAGTGATAAAGCTTACAATCAGCTGGGCAAAATAGAAGAGTCCAGAGGATATTAAGAGAACTGGGTTTGATTGCATTTATTTTTAGGTAGGATTTTGTTGGGGTTTTTTTGTGGGTTGATTTGTTGGTTTTTTTTTTTTTTTAATCCCAAAGCACGATTTTAAATGCAGCAGTGCAAATGCTCAAAATATGTATAACACCACCACTTTAAAGATTGCCCTGCTGCAAGCTTATTTTCTTTGGTTCTCTTGCTATGGAGCCCAACCAGGCTATGAACACCCAGGGCCCTGGCACATGGTGTTTCCCAGAGGCAGGCACAAACATCCAAGAGGGCTCCAAAAACCTGCACACTTCTCTGGGCAACCAGCACCCTGTCTC
>NW_009940216.1:7984-8426 GCF_000696875.1 Nestor notabilis
GTCGGGGGTGGACCCTGTGCTGCCAGACCAGCCTCCCAGGGACTGCTGGGTGGCTCTGGAATTGGATCAGCACTGCCACAGGGGTCCTTGCTGTGCCCTGGTGTGGGACAGCATAGCATGACATGGTCCAGCACCACCTGGGCAGTTTGAACACCATTTATGCTACTGCCCAGTGCGGCGGGTGCAGTGGGACAGGCCCTGGCTGGCAGCAGTAGGCTGCAGTGCTGACTCCATGCCTGCACCTCCTGGGGGAAAACTGAGTCCGTAGTGGCCATCGGTTTGTGAGCCACCTCCACTCAGGGAACAGCATGATGTGACATGCAGGCATGTCTTCTCGAGAGGGTCAGAAACGCACCCCTGTGATGAAGACACGCCGTGGGAAAGGAGCCCGGTGCATTTCTGAGACCGTAGCTCTGGTGCCGTGCCCAGCCCGGAGGGGCTC
>NW_009940217.1:0-15557 GCF_000696875.1 Nestor notabilis
TTTATATTATTAATATGTATGTATTATTTAATTATGAATATAGGTACCTCCAGCATTATAAATAAACAGAAAAATAAATGTCAATTCAAATAAATAAAAAAAAAATTCTGGAAATAAAGCAGAAGGAGATGATAAAGCATGAGTAGTCATAAATCGAAACAGCAATGATGCCATTCCTTTTTTTTTTCAAGTAAAATCATTGCACAACTGATTTGCCTAAAGCTCTTTAAAAGTGATAGATTAAAAATTTTAAGAAACTAAAGGAGAAATAACTGTGCTATAGAGATTGCCAAGACACATTGTTTTCAGAACAGAGTTGTGAAACTTTATGGCTAATTCTATAGGTAGTGTTCTGACAGTAGCTGGCAGAGGTAGGTTTCTTTGTGGTATTGGTGGTGTCAGCTCACAGTTTTTAAGTCTGTGTGAGCTTTGGTTCTTTGAAGTTCTTTAGCTGACATAAATCTTACTAACTTCCAATGAATCACCACTTTGCACAGTAGATTATTGTAGCATTTGCCCAAAGTTTAAGGAAAAATAACATGTTTTCATGCTTATGTTATCGGCAACTATCTCTCAGCTATGAAAGTGGTACAAAGAAATACTAACTCTAACAACTCCAGTTAGACAACTCAGACCAGAATTTCAAAATATCAAACTGTGACAGCAGAAGTGTTGTATGAACATTGGTGAGATCACACCATGGCTCTGAGACCCCACATCTGTCTGTTAGCATGGCCCATTGAGTCATGGAGGAAAGCATTTCAGAAAAACACTGGAAGAGATTGGAGCTTGTGTTGCCCCCACTATTTCAGTGTGATCCTTTCACTTCAGTGTCTTTTACTTGGTTTTATTCTTCTGTCTAGTTCCCCCTACTTTGAACTTCCTGCAAATGAACTACAGTTTCTACATCTGCAGGTAGTGTTGACCTCCGCATCTGAATTGACATCAAAAGCAGTTTATGACAAACAAAATTGTGCTTAGACTCATATTTTATCAATGATGTGAGAGCCCATAGCTTTGAATTCCTAGAGGTTACACTGCTTAGCAAAATGCAAAGCTTATGTGAGAAAGTCGGTTTATTACAAGGAAATTCATTGATCTACCCAGCCTGGTTACAGAACAGCCTAGGAAAGGTTTGTAGGTTGGATTCCAAAATTACATCCTCTGATCACAGAATTTTTTCTTCAGTCTGTCTTCCAATCAGCTGTCACGCAGACAAGTGTATTATGCCAGTTTTTAGGCTGTGATAACTTCTGTGCATGGCCACAGACGGATGATGAATGGTTCCTGGAACCAACTGGAGAGATCTGTTGATGGCGGTTAAAACTTAGAACCAGGTTAGTGTTCTCTCAGCCGTCCATATTGCATGATAACATTTTCCTGAAGAAAGAAAAGAAACAGCAGTTCATTGACTGAACTGTAGTGAAGCCTGAGCAGTATATCCTCACTGATGCTGACAAATCTAAAGTCTTTGAGTAGCTGTGCACATACACATGGGTGGTAATTTTTCTGAAAAATATTTGTGGGATGGTATTTATCAAAACAAAACTACTTTTTGTAAACATACGGCAGCTATTTCAGTTATGACAGATAAATATATTCCTATTCAAGTCATATTTTTGTTTGATAAAGATACTTGAAATCTCTAGCAGCTTGCAAGACATTAATTTTAACAAGTATGTAGAAGATTTTGGATTTTAAAATTATCTGTTTCTTAGGCTAAAGTCCACTTTATTGAGAACACTAAGGGTAGTATTTGTCTAACTTTGTTATGTGAAAGTTAGACATCAAATTAATCTTGACCATTGGTCTTGTTTCCCTTTATGGTAATACAGGGAAACTCCAACAAGTCAATTCATATGTCTGTTTCAGTGTGAGATACATCAGCCTATATATAAATTGATTGTACAGTTAGATTGGATTCCCACGTTCTAAATTTTGCAAAGAAGAGTCTTATCCCTGAAAATAAAAACCTGTGAAAAGAATAACCTCCCTGAATGTTTTACTAGTGAATGGTAGGGGTCAGGATTTTTGACCTTTCCTTTTACCTATCAAGCTCCTTAGTTCAGCGTTTCGGAAGTGAAAATAAGGGTTATTCTCAACAATATCTTAGCTGAATTTTGTTTAGCAATTTGGTAGCTCTTATTTTAAAGATAGTGTGACCCAAAAGCTGCACAACTGTTTGATTTCTTTCTTTAATAAATACTAGTTCTACAGACTCACAATAAGCAACATACTGATGTTTTGACACAAGAATCTAGGTCCTTTTGAGTACGTAAAAAAGAACATAATAAAAAAAAAGCTCAGTTGGATAACAATGGAAATAAGTGATTGTCTTCCAGACCTGTCAAACACAATTGGGCAGTTCAATGAGAATATTGAATTAACTAGAATTCAGATATCACATTTAGGTTTTACTCTGATTTCCAGATAAATCAGTGGGAATTTTACCACTAGCACTTTGGAAGCAGGATCTAACAATATAACATGGACGGTTTTTTGTGCATTTTTTTTTAGCTCCCTGTTCAAGATTCATTTAAATGGAAAGTCATAGTCAGATCTAATTTTATCTCCTCCACATTTCTTAGTAATCATTCTCTAATAGATTGAATTTCCCGTCACATTAAAAAAAAAAAAAAAAAAAAAAAGGACAGATTTGCTTAAGTGGTACTATATGGCAAATAAACCTGATACTTCTGTTTTCAGGTATCTGTATCTACTGGATATGGTTTTCATACATGAACTCACTATCAGTAAAGAATCTTTTTTTGTGTTTTGTGACACAAGGAATTTAAAAATAAATACATCAATTTATCTCTTAACTAGTTAAACATTGTAGCTATATGTAAGGAATTCAAGGTATTACTTTAACTAGCAGTCTGTATGATCTTTGTGATGTTTTCCACATTGTTTTTCACTAAAGAGTATGCTGAGGTGTCCATTTCATTCTGAAAGATTTTAACACAATAGAGAAAATTCAAATGTATTAAAAGGTTAACCTTGTGACTACAAATCTATGTTTTGATTGATGACAGCTGTTGGAGAAATGTGTAAAAATTTATTTTTGACTTGCTGTAAGACAGCAAGTTATTTTTCTATATGTCATGTACTTAAATAGAGATGACAGTGACTTTAAACTTGTGTGTGCCTTTTTAGTACATTTCCTTATCTCAGTTGTAAGTTGTCTCAAAAAAAAAGAAAAAAGTGTATTTTGTCTGTGATGTTCTTAAACAATTATTGCAACAGTATTTCAATCAAGCTATTGACTCAGTAAACACAGAATACTTTTGAGAACACGAGAAAAATGGAGGCTGCCCAGAATTTACCAATAGCTAGACTGTGTATTGCACATTCTGAAATACACATGGATGATACTTTTGCTATCCATTCTGATGAAAATTTCTTTCTAGTGCACTGTCATGGAGGACTGCAACAATATGTTGGCCATTGGCTTTTAGAGGTGCTCCTGAGACCTCTAGGACAAAGTTAAGCCCTCCATATGTTTGTCCATTATCATATCTCTACACAGACTTCTCCAAGCTTCATTCTGTTTTCAGTTTTAATTACCTTGTTCTTTGAAGATGTTTGAAATCATCAAGCACCTAACTTCAAGCCAACACAATCTTTCAGATAGGAATCAGCTCACATATTTTCCTTATTATTTGTATATTCATTTGTGAGTCCATCATCATCACCATAATGATCAGGTTTTGTGTTTGACATATGCTATGACATGCTAATATATGGTATAAACATGTTGCACCTTAATTAACCTTAATGGCACTGGGTCCAGTATGGTAACTGATGATATTAGACAGATGAAGTGCCAAGATAACATCATTGAAAAGACAACAGGATAACATTTTATTTTAATAGCATTTTAATTGATGCTTAATTATATAACGGCATTGTGCATATTGCCCAGTGGAAGTGTAATGCTCCCTCTCAACAAAAGCTATTCAAATTCGCTATCACAAAGTATGCATTAAACTGCATTTTCAGATTCCTGCTGCTGCCATTGGTAGAAAAGTGTTATTGTAGAGAAGAATCACAGGTATGATGGCACTAAGAGAGCATTATCCTCTTTGACTGAAGAGTCAAGAACTAAAGTGACACTTTCAGGGGTGTCATAAAATGAAGGAGACTTTGCATACACCAAATATTAGTGAATGATACATCTTTGCAACATATAAAAAACACAGAAAAAGAAAAACCCCACGAGCATCTGACCAAGTAAAAATCTTGTGCAATTCTCACATTCTGTATAAGTGGAAAGAGAATATTCATTTTTAAGAGGCAAAAGAAAAATTGTATTTTGAGAAGAAACCCTACTTATAATGCTATAGGTACTGCATGGCTTCTGTCAATATTAATTGGATTTTGTACTATGCAGAAAAGAAGGCATGAACATAATATGATGAATCAATTGAGAGAAGGTCTGTTAGTCTAACATATTCTGAACTATTCTAAAATATATCTGTAGCATAAACAATGCTTATTTGATTATAGTAAGTACTGAGTCTAACAGTCTAGTGTCACCTGTGAGGCAACATCAATGGGCCTCAATATCAACAGATTTCATGTCCAGAAATAAACAGAAATTACTTTATTCTGATCTGTTGTAGACTGTGTTGCCAGTACATTCCCACATTGCTCACATACTGAATTCCTAAAGTTATGCTTGTAAATCTTCCAGACTAGCAAGTATTTTTTCTGCTAAATAAACTGAATGATAGATCATCAGATCTCCTAGACTGATTGCCCCATGATGCTTAAAAGTTTGGATTTTTCCTTTTAAATTTGTTTGCCTTTAGACTCTAGTCACAGATCCTTGTTATGGCTTCCTTTGCTATGTCATGATGGGCTGCCTTATTAAGGGGATCTAAACCAGTTAGCATGTATTTTATAGAATCCACATTATGATTTTTGTCACAATATCATGCAGAAATAAATAATTTAACTTACGTTGTTAAAAACTTTCAGTGAAATTTTGTCTTAAACCATTTCCAGCATCTGGCATGATGATATAAACACATAATATAGAAAATACACCATAGTAAGGAGTACTGTTTGTTGAACTCTGTATCTGTTATATGTTATGTATCAATGCTAACCTTTTATTTTTAAAATATTGATGCAAATAGTGGAAAAAATCTTAATCCTGGCTGTCAAGTGGGGTTGAAGGAGGATGCACAACAGATACATAAACTTGAGCTAGAATTGTACTGATACTTGTTTCTGCTTTTAAAACCATATACTCAAGTAGGAAAACACAACATGGTATAGAGGTTCTGTACTCTTTTCTAGTACACTGCCATCCTTTCTTCTATGGTATCTCAAGACATTGTTTGCTTCTGAATAAAAGCTTGTTACTGCATTAAATTCCTGAAAAACAAATCGATATAATACTGCTTATAATGCCTGGATTTTTTTGTAAATCAACAAATCTTCTATTAATTAACCAGTGATTAAGGTCAGCTTGTGAAAATTAATCACAGCCCAGAAAAGTCATTTGTCCTTGTGTGCTTCATTAAGATAGTGTTTGCCCTTCAGGCAAGAAAGCAGCAAGTAGATGCCAAAGAATGAGCCTATTAAACTAGAGCTGCAGCAAGCTGCTTGCCAGATACTCAAGCTCCTACAAACATGCCCACTTCTAACTTCCCTGTTGGGCAGGGAATAAAATTGCAAATGAAAAGTCCTTGTAGATCCCCTAAATATTTCAGTATAATCTATAAAATAAACACTTTGTACTGCTCAAGACATAATAGACAGGTATGCCCAGAAATGTTGTGAAACTGGAAAGCTGTAAAGCACTCCAAATGTGTGTAGACCGTGTATCAAAGTAAAATTTTACATAAAAATGAGCATTTCTTTTCATTTCAATCTGATTGCATAATAGCATAATACTGATTAAAGTTAATTTCTTATTCATGCCTATCATACTCGAGCCCTAAAGATAAATATTATGAACTATGTTAGGATTTGGGGAGGGAGGGGGGAGGCTGAATTTAGTAGAGAGTAAGAGAGCTAAGACCCCAAGATCATGAATTACTGTTTTTATGACATCTGATAAGAAAAAGAGTTAAAAAGAAGTGCAAGGAATAAATAGAAATAAAAGAAAAATACTACACCATGTGAAATATAAATTTTCTTCACTATAGGTAATTCAATTTCTTTACCTATTAAGAAACAGAAAAATGTGCTTAAGAATTAATAAAGCATATACCTTGATATTGGTTGAACATCCTGAAAATAAATTAAAGAGAATTAAGTTCCACTTCCAGAAAAAGGCTAGAAGCTCTGCCCTGCCCCCTTCCCCACCTTTTTTTTTTTTTGAATAAAAAATAAACTCATTTATTCTGTCATAAGTGTCATTAGTAAAGACTAGTTTGGCCTATATAGGTATTCTGTGTCTCCTACAGTCTCTGTGACTCTGTTCCTACAGTTACCCAGGGGTCATGTTAAGTATCTTTTACACCAGTCATTGCAATAATCTCAGATTCCTTTTATCTCCTATGGCCTTCAATTTGCCATGTCATTCCCATGTCCTCAGCAGCTCCTTTACCCTAACAGTACCCTTTCCTCTCCTTGGACTCCAGCTGCTCCTGTCCACCTTTATCTTGTGTTCCCAGTGCATCTTCCATGTTCTGTGGTTCACACATGAGGCTTGGGCTGACCTGTCCTTCCCATTGATGCTGGTCTGGATTTACTTGTGATGATTGATTGGCAGAAATTGAGCAAAACAAGACCCAAGCTCTTTGATTTTCTTTCAAGAGAAATACTAGCAGGCTATATCTCTTAAGCACATTTTTGACTCTCACCAAATCTGTAAAAATTCAGTATTTTTGAGATCTCTGTTCTGCATTCATATTTGATTTTAATTTGCTTAGAAGATTGCAAGTTATTAGTGACGAAGCTAATATATATTTCTGCATAATCTTCATTTCTACAGGAATTAAACTAAAAGTTGAGAAAAGGAATAATTCTTCATAACTTTACTGTTATTTGAATTGGGATGAATGGTGGGAACTCCAGGAAACCAGATAGGTTAGGATGGCCCCTGTGTATAAGAGCAGAGTTAGGATATATGAAGTTCACTAAGCAGCTACACTCTCTGATGTCTAATAAATGCAGTCCACAGGGGATATTGATATGGTCCTTTTATCTTCTATTTTGTAGATATCCAAAGATGTTAATCAGGATCTGAGTTCTAATTCTTATATTATATTAAAGCAAATATGGGTATCAAAGTCTCAAATTAATATTAATCATAGTTTGACATGTTTTCCTAGAAATGAGCAACTAAGACAAGCTAATTGGAAAAACTATACATACCCAAAGTGTCGTCAACACATCGCATGTCCTCAAAAGAGTCTTGACACATTGAGATTAATGAATGACAGTTAGTCTAATTCCCAACTCCAAATGCTCAGTCTAAGTTGTAACTTGTTCTTGAAGCTTTCTGTCTTCTTTGCTGATCACTTGATCGACTCTCTTCTATGTACTTTAAATTCCAGTATAGCTGACTTGTTTAAATATGCATTTGCCTGTACATGCATGTGACCCAAACTGACGTAAATACTACTGAGTGATATCAGACACAAATTAGAAAAAATAAACTCTACTGACTGACTGAGAGCAAGATTGCTGGATAACTTGGGGTGAAACACCTAGCTATCAGTGATTTGTTGTGGTCCTTAGGCAATCATTTTTCCGCAGTCCATACTTTTTAATGACAAACTTAATAGCAATATGGGGAATTATGATGACATGATAGTCTTTTTTCCATTTTCTAGTGCTTTCTATAAATCGCCTATATTCTACACTTCATTACAGAAATTAAGATCAAAGCCTTCTGTTGATTCCTTAATCCCAAATATTATTTTTAACCTCAGAAGGAAGACTAAGAACTTGCATAACTTTGGAGCAGTGTAATTTCAAATAATTTGGGCATTTAAAAAATAGCAACCAAAAATAATGTAATGGGATGAATTTTGTATAAATCACATTCGCAGAAGGCATCTGTGAATGCTCACTTACTAAAAGTTAAATCCAAAGACATTGAAGAGAAAGTAAACAACAACAACCTAGCTTGAAGTTTTTCAATTCTGATGCTGACATAGTAAAGTATTTTAAACATTTTAAGCATTCATCAAAATTAACAGAAATTGAAGACATGATTTACATCTTAGGATAAAGTTGTATTCTTTATTCTCATTTTCTGAAGCTAAGAACTTTAAATTGTTTACTTAATCCCTGAAGGAAAATAAAAAGCTTGTTCTAGTTAAATAATTAGACGTTTAATGAATGTCATCCTTAAATAAACTGACTTTTCTAGTACCTGCTTAAAGAACGCAAAAGAAAAAAGTGGACTGAATAATAATTTCTTGTTATAACTTTGTGGTATTTATTTTGGTTTCTGATGAATATTCATGTAATTTAGATATCCTTAATGTTTATTTTATTTATTACTTCTGCAGTCCTATTTTAATTTATTAGGTTTAATAAAATCTCACTCCAATGTTTCAAGGCTGTAATAGTGCTACCAGGGCTGCCAAATCCCACTGAAACTCAAAGGATGTTCCCAAGGTGTAGGAGTTGTCTGCACAGATGCGTTGAGTGATTAGGATTGGGACATTATCTGAGACTTAAATTGCTGGCGAAGATTAGTTGTTTGCTGTTAGAATTACCAATCAACTCAGAAACAGTTCAAATCACAAACAAACATGATGTTGCCGTAAGAAGCACAGGGAAAAAAGTGCCCCCCTCCTCCCTTTGCATGAAAGTAAAGCCATGAGGGAGGACAGAAAACAGGCCAAATAAAAGCCAGGAGAGATCTCTCCTCTCTTTGCACACTCATTGTGTCTTTTCTGATTGATGGATTCAATCTCTGGTGGCTTAGTGGGGTCTGGCACTGTCCTTGTAGCTGTCTTTCCCATTTGTCACCTTTTACAAGCACACCGCTATACTGATAAGTTTCTGTGCCTATGAGGCTGCTCTGGCTTCAGTAAAGCAGTGCCTATTTAATAACAGATCATGGACTGTAGATAATTTAATAATGGAGATGTTCCAAAGATGCACAGACATATCCATGGGACCAACAGGGTACTTGTAAAGAGAAATGGATTCAAGTGGATAAAAGGTAATGAGCATAGCCAGGAACCCTCTAGATCATGATTGAGTGAATGAAACAATCACTTAAAACCTTGAGCATGCTGAATAGCACTTGACAGAGCAAAAGGAGTTCAGAATGCTGGAGTTCTGAATGCTGGAGTTTTTAATCTTTATTTTCTCTCTTCATGACCTGGAGTTTTTTTGCTTTTGTTTTTGTTGAAGTATAAAAAAATTCTTTTCTATGGGTGTGTGTATGTGTGTGTGTGCAAAATAAAACTAAAAAATCCAGAAAATTAAAAAAAAAACCTGTTTTCAGCTACACATGCTGTCTTTCAGGAAAAAAAAAAGCAATCTAAAAATAACTCAAAGTCATCAAACTCAAAGCCACTGATGGTAATACAGATCATGTTAAGAGATATGACATATGACACACTTACTAGTTTGGTTTTAACTCATAAACTGAACAGTTTGAAATGTTCAGTTAACATTTCAAACAAGTTAACAAAAGATCTTCACTTCTCTGACCAGTTCTTCCTTGTTTGCAAGTATTATGTCCAACAGCACAAGTTCCTTCATTCAATCCTCAATCATCTCCTGAAGGAAGGTTTCTTCACCACAAAGGCAGTGAGGAACAGACTGCCTAGAGAGGTTGTGTGGTCTCTCTCTTTATCACTGGAGGTTTCCAAGACCCAGGAGGATGAAGCCCTGAGACACTTGATCTGACCTCAGAGTTCATCTTTTTTTGAACAGGAATTTGGACTAGAGAGATTATGAGCTCCTGAATTACCCAATAATGATTATGCAAGAAAGAAGAAACTTTCCATAAAACTAAAAAAGAAGATTAAAAATTATATAATTGTTATAATGTCCTGGTTTCAGCTGGAATAGATTTAATTTTCTTCCTAATAGCTGGTACAGAGCTGCTTTTTGGATTTAGTCTGGGAATAATGCTTATGACACACCAATGTTTTAGTTCTTGTTAACTAGCGCTTACCCTAATCAAGGACTTTTCAGTCTCTCATGCTCTGCCAAAGAGGAGGAGCATGGGAAGTCGTGAGGAAGCAGAGACAGGACACCTGACCCAAACTGGCCAAAGGGGTATTCCATACCACAGCATGTTATGCCCAGTATATAAACTGGAGGGAGTTACCCAGAAGGGACCCTTTTAGATTTATATTCTCCTCCCCTTGTTATTTCCCTTATCATTATTATCAGTAGTATTAATATTATACTGTACTTTATTTTAGTTATTAAATTGTTCTTAACTCACAGGTTTTGCATTTTTTTTATTCTCCTCCCCATCCTGCTTGTGGAAGGGTGAAGGGGAAGTGTGAGTGAGCAGGTGCTGAATTAGAAGCTGGGTTTAAACCATGACACAATGTCAATAAAGAAATAGATTGCTCAGAAATTCTATATTTCTAGTGTTAAAGGCATCAAATCTGTCTTTAAAAATCTTGGATTCTTCTAAAATACATTCAGGGTTCAGGGTTTTGCTAGAACTCCAGAATATTTTGTGGTTTTTCATACATTCTGAGGCTGCTTCTTTCAGTCAAGGATTTTATTTTGTCTTGGCTATTCCCAGTGCTTCACTCAGTATGAAATAGTTTGGAAAAAGTATTTTGCCCAAGGAAAAATGCATATCATCAGCATTTAGCTCTCTCTCATACACAGTGAGCCTGTTTTCCAGGGATGGGCAGCCCAGAGGTGATTTGTACATTTGTATGGGTTCTTTGCTGCAGGGCTGTATATTGCATAGAAATCCAAGAAGTTTTGTCACCTCTGCAGTGTTTCAGTGTGCCCTGTTTAAGATTTTTCAGGCTTATTATACCATTGGTTTTCCCTGAGCAAACTCAGACACTTCATTTTAAGAGTGAGTAGCACATATAAATTTGCTAGCAATGGGACAAAACTTAAAATTCAAAGCCTTATTGAGTCAATGAATTTGCTTTAATAATTTTTACTTTATTATTCTTGGCTGTTCTGAACTAACAAATAATATTCCCTCTCTTTTGTGGCTAATGAAAAGTGGATAGAGAAAATAAAGGCAACTTCCCAATCATTTTGATAGTTACTTCATTTCAGTTTGAAATAAGAGTTTACTATATAGCTACCTGAGAACTGCACTTTATTTTTCATCAAATCTTATGGCGTACTCAGGACCTGAACTTGCTGTAGCGTGGCACAAATCATCTCATGCAGTCTTACATGTCAAACACAGTAAGACCTAATCAAAAAGAATGAGTTTGACACCTGGAAAGTTGCTGTGAGAGTGGATAAAGAACTCTAACATGCAGTGGGATGAGATTCCTAGTGCAGTCCACATTTGCTGACATCTTCCCGTGGCCAAGAATTGTCCCTCAATGTAAGAGTTCTTTGGGAATCATTTCTAAGCAGAGCATAAAGAGGCAAAGACGGAAACTGGACTTCATTCCATATGAAAAAGTGATGCCTCTGACAGCAACTGCTGTATAAATCATTCCATAATCTTGAAATGTCTAAAGTGCAATCCTTTTGAGAAGTTTCATATGATGAAGGTGGTGGGAAGAAAGAGACGAAAATCTGGCTGAGAATGCTGAGAGTTGTGTAAGAGATTACATACACCCGCAGAAGCACCAGCATAAAACCCATTGTTCTGAGAAGCAGTCACTGATCCAGACTGTGCTGCCTGGATTTTTGCCTAGCTGGATGGCTCCTTTCATCTGTATTATCTCCTCACAGATTCAGTAGTCCTGGGAATACTGAGAGCACAGCTAGAGAGGAAATGCCCCACAGGAGGACGGAAGAGACTACTAAGGCTTCACATACTAAAGGAAAAAGATTCAGGGGAAAAGCAGTGAGAAAAACATACACAATAGGGAGAAATTAAAAAAAGGAATTTCATACACAGGGACTATGGAGCAGGAAGTAAGGTATTCTTTTTTTTTTTTTGGAAATAAATATAGAGAGAGCTCTTTGTTAAAAATAAAATGTTTTAAGGCTGAACCCCAGAAGGACAATGCAAAATTTGAGATTGTCATGTAATCTAAATTGGTTCTGTTGTTTATACAAATGCAAACACAACCCATACTTTCATCTCTATTTCTAAATACAATTTTTACTTACATGCTTGAGGTATTGTGTGTTTTTTTCCCTCCATGTAGCACTTGTGGTGGTGGTGGAGATTTAAAAAGGTGACATTTGTAGGTTCTTTATTCCATGTATACAGAAAGAGGAAGAGAACCACTCTGAAAGGAAAAGCCTCTCTGTGTTTTATTATTATTATTATACTGATAACTTTGCACCAGATCCTTTATTATTTACTGTTTCTCCTGTCACAAACACCACACCACTCCCCCCTCTGTTAGTCTCTTGGCAATTCTATGCAAACATCTGTACTTTCCTGTTACTTTTAACTTCCATTTTTGGTCACCAAGAACTAAGTGACTAGTGATTCTTTTCTTAGGTATCTGCATGCTAACAGCTAGCTGGGGAGAAAAGCAAACACTATTGTCCGGTTCAATATCCAAGAGCACAGTTTCCCAAAGAATTAAAAAATGTGCAGGCTTTTGATTCTATACTAGCAAAAAGTACTACAGACTATAAAATATCCTATTGATAGAAAAATTCATTAGATCTCTTTGGAAAAGCAAAAATTATACGTACTACTTTTCTTTCAGAAAGCTTTGGGAACTGGTATCATTCTTTCTGTCTCACAATAGAGTCAGAAAAGCCTGGAAGTGAGAAAAGGTTTATCAGCAACACAGATGTTCCTTTATTGTATAAGAAAACTAGAACAGGCTTTTTAGACCGTCTTTTGAAAAGAGAGGGATGAAGTTGTTGCGAAACTTAGTCACAAGTCAGGCTTTTAGACTGTCTGCATGGACTTGAACGTGCAGAAAGCTGTGTTTCTACCAGAAATCATTGGTACGAAGATCTTTTTTATAATTTTCTAGGTAGGTAAATTAGCAACAGAAGATCAGGTTTCCTGAATAAAATTTCTGGATTGTCTTGAAATATTCAAGCAAACCAACATTCCTGTGAAATACTACTGTTTTACCAGCCTAGCATATTTCTAGAGAACAAAAATTTTCTCATTAGCTTTGTATAAGATATCTTCCCCTCTTACTGTCTTCCAAGTGTCCTGTTTTGTTAGTCCAAATACATTTCATAAGCTGGAATTCAGCTGCCTGCATTCCAGCTGCTGCTCTGACAACTGTCCAACCCCCATAAATGCTGATATTGCCTAACCCTGAAGGTGCTTTAAATCCTTTGCGGTTTGCTGTTTAGATTCCTGACTATATAAAAAAGCATGATTCCACAAACCTGTAGATAGGCTTTATGGTGGGGAGACAGACATCTATCCTAGGATCCAGTGTACTTCTGTCTTTGGTGAAACCACCTACCTTTACCACAGATGAAGTAAAAGTTGGTAAAAGTGAGACAATAATTCAGGCTTTCCACTTTCTGTGGAAATATTATAATCATATAGATTAAAACCCAAAATTATATACACAAGCACATGCGCATATAAATGTGTGTATGTTTGTGTATATGTGTATGCAAATGCATACGCAGGTCTATGAAGCTTTTACTCCATAGAACAGGCAGTCTGGATGCCAAGTGAAGGAAGATTTTCATTATCTAATATTTTTTTACACAGTTAGTATAAAAGCAAACACTTAACTTCTCCAATCTGGATTGCAATGTCAGAAAACACACCTCTTGGGTTTGCTTTTATGTCCTAGTCCTCTGATTTTGACAATGAATATTCCTATCTCTTGGGAGTGTGTCTGTGTTTTGTTGGTTGGTTGGTTGGTTTTTTAATTAAATGAACCTATTTATTATCTTTTCAATAAAAAAAAAAAAACAAACCCTGGGAACTTGTGTTGGAAAAGTTCATTTCAGAGACCAGTCTTTATAGTCAACTGGAAAGGATTGCATCAGACTTGGTTCCCTTTATTCTGCACTATTGTCCTTCAACATTTTTGTGGGATTTGTAACTCCAAATATCACCTGCCAACACTTCAAACACTCTCGTAAGTCATGCAATGTCCTAGGACATTGTAATATGACCTATATGCTGTAGAACATCGATTTCACATCACATGTCATGTTAGTGCAGCCACATGAAACTGTAAACAAAACCAGAAAATAAAACACATCTACAGAAATTCCATGTGAGACTAGGGGGAAACCTGGACCAAGTACTGTTCTAGTCTGTGTCACTACTCCTTCCTCTAGAGGATCTGTCTGAGCATAAGGTATGAACCACAACAGGAGCAAGTACAGAAAGGAGAATTCTTAACAGTGCTGGCACTACTAAGGCACCTTAAGCAAATAAATCAAAGGCATTTATCAAATATGGTTAGTCAGCACCCTTTATAATGTGAAAAAATAAGTTATTGAAGAACCCAGAGGCTGTTACTCTCATTCAAAACTAGGTGCTCAAGATTTTGTTCTACGGATCTGCCTATTTATAGGTATCTAATAAGAGAAGATGAGTAGTCTAAATCAGTCCTCTAACTATTAAGGATCTTCAGTAACCTGCCTATCAGCCCTGTCACCAATAGAAAGCTTCCCCCATATTACAGTCTTACAAAATACTCTAAACGTATTCTGTAGATTATTAAATCTCACCAGGTAAACCATTAAACAGCAGATAAATATTCAATTTATTTGTCCTCAAGGAGCGAGTATTTACTTCTTCTTTATTAATGACAAGTTACACAAAACCTCCACAGTTTGTTAGCTGTCGCAGGAGGCCAGCCTCATCTTTACTATTATTTTTAATTAATAAAATTATGTATATCACTTACCTTATGTCCCAGTAAGCATTATCTTTCAAAAGTTGTTGTAATTGCTGTTATTATTACTAACATGTCACATACAAAGAAACCTAATAGTCCTATCAAACAACAACAGAAATAAGAAATATGGCAAAGCGAGCTTTAGTATCATGCAAGGAAAACAAACCAACCACAAGCAGAATTTCTTTGTCTCCATTGTCATTAGCTTCTAGTTTTTATAGGTACAAACTCCCATTTTGGAATTTAGTATAGTCATCAAGGTGCAATAAGAGGAACATGGTACAGAGGGTGCCAGTGTCATCACAGAATAGACAGAGTGCCTTTGATTTAGGAGTAGTTCAATAACTGAAACGAAACCCATAAATTTTTTAATAACTGGATCCCCAGAAGTCCCTCTGAAAAGACACTAAAGAGAGAGATATATATTCCTATATAATAGTAAATGTCATATCTCAAGGTGAACTGATATCCTGTTTCTATGCACTGTGCACAAATCAAAGAAAACACAAGGGTAACAAAAAGAAAATAGAAAAGATCTCACACCAAAGAACCCCTTACAGTGCAGTAACCACTAAAAAACCCCAACAAACAGATGTGCTTTCTTTCCTGATAATAAGCCTACTGAAATATGAAACTACTTAAATATGAAAATAATAC
>NW_009940218.1:0-12266 GCF_000696875.1 Nestor notabilis
GCCGGCTGGGCTTGAACCACGACAGTAGGTATTTCTTGTGGACAGAGATGTGTACAATGACACATCTGTATCTCAATATCAATGCACGGGTTCAGTACCTATGATCTCACGACAATCAGTGAAGCCTAGACAGCCATTCAGCTGACCAGACGTAACATCTTCTTTAGGACAACAGAATTACAACAGTACTGACTAGAGCTCCTCTGACTACTGTTAAAGGAGCTTAACCCTCACTGCAGACACATAGCTGTTTACATTCAGACATCTTAATTTACAAGATGAATCTAACACAACAAATACTTGGAACTCAGAAATGTATCTTTCTGCTTCAAAGTATTCAGAAAATATCAACCGTAAAACCTAACTTGAACAAATAGGTGAAGAAGTTCTAATGATTGCATCTGTCTTACCTTGCCTACTAGGTGAACCATTTCTGCAAAGCACCCACTGCTCTCAACTGCATTCAGACAATCTGGCTCAGGCTGGCTTTCTCCTTTTTCATCTGGCTAAGCTCCAGGAAGACAAATCAGAAACAGTCATTTATTCTACACTAGAGTCTTCAACCAGTAATGTTCAGCTTCCGCATCTAATAAAAGGAAAGAATAAAAAGCTAAACCAAATACTAGGAGTACCAGCCATGTAACTTATTATTGGAAGCTAGAATACCTTACTACCTTAGAATATTTACTATCTACTGTCCTGTATTTCGGAAATGCCTTTACAGTTGCTCTTAAAGCTGGGGGAAAAAAAAATACATGCCACATGGCTACATTTTCTGTGGGCAATAGTTCCCAGAACACTATGTTCTCTGAAATCAGTCTTGGTCCTTTAAGAACCCTGTTGTCATTCCTCACTGGTGACAAAGTCCAACTTTAAGCATTTTTTCAACTAGGTATTTTATTTTAGTAGCATCAGACAGAAAAAAAAAAAAAAACAAACAAACAAACCAAAAAACCAAACCACTACATGCACGCTTCACAGTTTATAATTCGTTAATTTAATCACAGCACTTTCACCGAAAAATTGCACATGGACTTAGACTTGCAACACAAAATGGTCGAATATCTTCAAGTCCTGAGACAAGCACAGAGGCATTTTAATGGGAGGGGGTGTATTTGACGTTTTATCAGAGATACAAGGTACAATGTTGGAAGGATCAATAGTGGCTTTTAAACAGGACACAAAAAAAGTCTGTTCTCAGGAACTGTTTTCTGAACCTCATGCTGCTTACCTCCATGTTGTGTTCTAAGGCAGAGAAAGTACCGGGGAACACAGCTTTAGAGGGAAGACTGTAATCCTCTCAATCAAGATGTACCACACATCTAAGCAGAAGAGCCAATCCATCCTAGCCTCAATATTGTGTCCTCCCTAAAGCAGAAAGCCCTAATTCTGCATGACCATGTGCAATCCTCTGTACCCATTTTCCACATGGTCATGAATTAGTCTCTGGACATCAAAATTCAAGATACTCTGGTGAAATAAGGCATATAAATTGTAGGCAGAACTTGCATTTGGAAGACTCATGGCAAGGAGACCAGAGGTAAGGACTCTGATAGCTCAAAACAGATGATCAATACTAATGTAGTGACTAATTTTGCTTCTCCTTGAAGAACATATAGCCTAGAAAGCAAAAATTACTATTTGCTCAATAGCAGAGAGAAGTCATGAAGATGTGCAACAGCATGTATGCTGTCAAAAAGTAATCTAACACTGGCAGATTAGAAAAGGACATTCTCTCCTGACAGACTTAACCCCCCAGAGCAGCTTCCTCATGTTCTCCTTGCCCCTACCTCTCAAGTCTGAGCAATCCCAACAGTTTCCCAGCATTAATCAAAGTTGCTGAGAACAGTGCTAACTAGGGGCAGCATTTATGGTTCCCAGGTGTCCTAACAGGATGCTGGAAGAGAACATATGTTTATATGAACTGCAGATAACTTCAAGCTGGGAGTGGATAAAAAGAAAAGATCAGAATCTTAAAGTATCCAGACCAACTAGAGGAGTGGTCTGAAATAAGGCGGCTGAAATTTAACACACACAAGTTCAGAACGGTCCATTTGGATAGAGGAAACCAAATGCACCAGCACAAAGTGGAAACAGCCAAGTAAAGGTGAAGGACAAAAAACCTGAGCAGATCACAAACTAAATGTGTTTCAACAGTGTTGCAAATCTTAAATCAGCATGTACTAGAGCAGAAGCATGTTATGTACGCTTTTATAAGTATGTACTGCCCTGTCCTTGATGTCACAGAGCATCAGTCTATAGAACAGACACAGACAAGTTTGAAAAAACCCAGATGAGAAAAGAAAGGGTGAGAAGAGATTTTGAAAATATGACCTATAAAGATGGGATGGGAAACAAACCCATAATGCTTCCCAGGAAATGGCTGCCACATACAGAAGAGAAGAAAAAAACAGCTCAATTTGTGATGACAGCAACTCATGTTAGATACTAGGAAAAAAAGCTTTCTAACACTTAGAGTGAAACAACATTGTACAAAACAATAGATATTGTAGAACCTTCTTCATGGAAGAAAAGATTTTAAGAAACAGTTACCCAAGATATTTGGGTAAATCACTGATTCACCTCAAAGCACAAGTTTGGTTTAGATGATTCCCTGAGATCAACTTTTGGTCCTCATTTTCAGGAGTCCCAACAGTTACTCTGAATGACTGGTGAGACATTCAGCACTGCCTGTTCTGATTCAGGACACTGCCTTCTGGTTCCATGTGTTTGTTCCAGTCACTGCAGAGGTTCCTATCAAATGCATGATGCTGACTCACACTCTGCAGCACACAACTCACAGCACAGATACAGCCTCCAAGGCTTCTCTTCCCAAATTATGAGGTGGGACAGTGCTTTCATACTTTTCCTTCTT
Source organism: Nestor notabilis (assembly GCF_000696875.1). NCBI lineage: Eukaryota > Metazoa > Chordata > Aves > Psittaciformes > Psittacidae > Nestor > Nestor notabilis. The sequence continues at coordinate 2,876 of NW_009940218.1, forward strand.
AGTTGACCATTAAGTAATTCTGAGTATGCTCCAAGCTTATTCTCTGAGACTCTCTAAACCTAATTTAACTTTTTTTCACAGAATCAAAGAACCACTGAGGCTAGCAGGGACCTCTGGAAAGTATAGTCCAACTCACTCTGGTCAAAAAAGCATCACCTACAGCAGACTGCTTCAAGGATAGAGACTCCAGAACTTGCCTGGTCAACCTGTTTCAGTGTTCAATCACCCTCTGAGAAAGAACACTTCTTCTGGTTTAAATGGAATTTCTTGTATTTCAGTTTGTGCCTATTGCCATTTGTCCTGTCACTGGGCACCACTGAGAAGTTTGGCTACATCTTTTGGCTACATTGATGAGATCTTCCTGAGCCTTCTCTTACTCTAGGCTAAACAGTTTCAGATATCTCAGCATCTCCCCACATGACAGATGCTCCAGTCCCTTAATAATCTTCATGGACCTTTGCTGGACTCTCTCCAGCAGCTCCCCATCCCTCTTGTACTTCAGGTATGGCCTTACCAGTGCTGAGTAAAAGGGAGGGATCACCTCCCTTGACCAGCTGTCAAAGCTCTTCATAACGTAGCCCAGGATGCTTGCTGGTCTCTTCTGCAAAGGTACATTGCTTGCCAATGGCCACCTTCGTGTCCACCAGGTCATAGAATCATAGAATGGTTAGGGTTGGAAAAGATATTAAGATCAAGTTCCAACCCCCCACCATGGGCAGGGACACTTCCCACTGGATCAGGTTGCTCAATGCCCTGTCTAACCCAGCCTTGAACACTGCCAGGGATGGAGCATTCACAACTTTCATGGGCAAGCTGTTCCAGGTTCCCTTCTGCAAAGCCACTTTTCAGACAGTCACCCTGCAGTGGTGTCCAGGGTTGATCCTTCTCTAGTGCAGGACTTTGTACTTTCATGTCTTTAGCTTCATAAGGGTCCTGTCAGCCCATTTCTCCTGCCTGTCAAGATCCCTCTGGATGGCAGCTTCACCCTGTGCTATTATCAGCCACTCCTCCCAGTTTTCTATCATCAGCAAACTTGCGCCCCATCATCCAGGTCACTAATGAATATGCTAGACAATCCCTGGGGTGTATTGCTAGTAACTGGGCTTCCTGCTGTGGATCACGGCCCTTCTGAGTCCCGCAGTACCTCTTTTCCTCACACACAACTATCAAAAATCACTGGGACATCCCACAAAAATTCTTTATAGAAATAACCATTTTGACTTGAAAACAGCCCAGATACAGCACAGCCTTTTCAAAGTGACCCAAGCCATATGGAATAGCTAATACTTGCTGAAACACCACTAGAGTTATACAAGCAGTATACACAAAGGCTCATGTTACTGTATGACACGTGTGATGATGACAGGTAAGGTGGTTTTTAACTGCTGTTGAAAATCAAAAGGATTGTGTTTCTACGAGGATGCTTGGAGACTTGGCAACTCTCCAGAGAAGGTAGGAGTGGTGCAACCAAGGAAGCTGGAAGAACGCACAGAGCAGGGATCCTCCTCCTCCCTCTCTGTGACATCAGAGCACACAGCAAGCAGCAAGAAGCTTCGCTTCGTCCTCCAGCAGCCCGGGCTGCCGCTCCCGTGGAAGGACGCTGGCCTCTAGTGGTGACTGCTGGAGGACCGCAGCCCAGCCAACCTCCGCAGCTCCCGTCCCTGAAGCACGGCTCCCTGTTTGCCGCCTCCGGCCTGGATATCCATGGGCTGCAGAGACTGGCTGGGGGTGCTACTTCAAGAAAATGAACTGTGAGAGCAAGGAAAATGAAGCTGCTGCATTGCCTGTGCATATACATGCCTTGTGGTGCTCCATTCCTTTGTTATACCTGTGTCTATTCTACCCCTGCAAGAATCAAAGGTCGGTTAGTTGAACCTTCACAATCATTTAAAACAACAGTTTGTGATGCATGTCTTCTGAGGCTCTCAAAATCTGAGTTTGTTCAAAGAAAGTTTTTAGCTACTGTCTAGCTTACTGAAATCCCACCAAAGCAAAAAGACTATTGAAACTGAGCTGATCCAAAAATAGAGAAATTCCATCAAAATCAAATCACTCAGCAAACAAAACTTGCTTGGAATTAAACACCCACATTAATTCAGTAATAGATTTTTGTCAGAAAAAAGTGGTAAGTCATTAGGTTTGTTAGGAACGTCATCAAAATAGTTTTAACAAATCTCTAAGCTATAGTACATTAGGTATTCTGATGCTGGATACCATCTTGTAATTTAATACCTCAACCACAACCTCAAAATCCGTAAAGCTTCCTGTTTAGATTTCAAATACTCCCCAGTACAATCCTTCTTCTTTGCCTCCTCTTTTTTTGGAAGTAACAGGTAACAGGTGTTATTAAATACACCGACAAGCCAAAATTGGACAATTCACGTTTAAAGCTGACAGCTTTACATTTCTGATCATGCTCAGCTTGGACTGAAACGCACATGAAATTGGCATCTTCGTACAAAATGTTTCTGCTTGCAGAGAGATCAGTGTTTTCCTTTCAGTGTGGTTCAGATAAATACTCATACACACAGGCATGCTGGTGACCATACTTTCACACAACAGGATTAGAGTTTAAACATGAGAATAAATCCACTGGATTCCAGAAATTACTGCCAAAATCATAAGAAAGTAAAGAGCAGAGGATCCTTAGTTCTTGTTGCATGCTGAAACTGTATGGAACCTACAAAGAGAGCTGTAATGAAGAAACCAAGCAGTGACACTGCACTAGCACAGCACTTCCTTCTTAGTGGCCTACTCCAAAATACAGAAAAAAAAACCCCAAACAAAAAACCAGCTAAAGAATTAGTATCACCTACTTGTTGGTGTTGCAACTTAACTTTGCCTAGGGTTCAGTCTTACATTTCCAGAATGCCTTTTCTTCACTCGATGACTTTTTGACCAGATGGTTTCTTAGCCTCACTCTTACAGTAAGTCTAATTGATTCTGTTTTGCAGTGTCTCCTGAGACCAAAGGTCAGACACAAGGCCTATCTGCTTACTATGAAGATCATTCCTACCATGTTTGAAAGACTTCACAGATTTAATAACATAATACTTTATCCAGGAATTTTAATAATAGCTGACAGTTGGATATCACAGTATTTCTATGAGAAAGGTACCATGCTTTGTTGGGATAAAAAGGATAAAAAGGTTAAAGAAAATTCCACTCTGAATCCTTGTTGAATAGGCTGCAAACAGCTCACCAAATGATTCTAGCAAGAGGTATCCCCCTCACCATTCTTCAGTCATCAACTCATCAACACATGATGTCATTCTTCTCACAGTAAAATAATTTTGGAAACCACATCTAGCAACTGGCTGTAAGATTTTAACAGCTTACCTAGATACAGGAATAGTGATGCCTAAGTACTTCGTGTTGACAGGCTTTTAAGGAAAGTAGTATACATAAGAGCCATACTCCCCTATACCTCTGAATTTACAGTATGCTGTTGTAGGACAGAGATCTCCTGTACAGATTGGCTTCCAAACCAAGTATTGCTTTTGAAATTAGTAAACACATAAATAACATTAGCACTATCTCCTTATTCTCAAACGTTATTAAAACAGTTATACCTAACATGACTTTTGAGATCGAAGGGTAAAAACAAGGCACAGTTCCACAGAAACTCACACACCTCCCCCCTACATGAATGCGATCTTGCAGTATTGCTTGTGCAGACAACCCAAGTATTAGTCATTTCCTTCACTTACCTGAACTATCCTGGCTCAAAAACCACTTTATTTTGAATACTGTCTACTTGTAAACAATTTGCTTGTCTAGTTGAAAGACCATTAATAACTTCCTCATTTTCTTCCACTTCTGACAATTCTGTCACAGCATCAGTATAGCACTCAACTAGCCTTATGCTTTCTCTATACGGTCTTATTGTTCCTACGCAAGACAGAAAAGAAGCGAACTGAAAGGAAACTCTTATTCCTGTGTATTATTCATGAACTATGGTTGTATGCAGTAACTTTTTTATTGGCTATTGCATCTATGGACCTCTTTGATCAGTGTCAGATCTTCTTTGATCTAACGCAGATGAGATGAAAAGTTTATGAAACTGACATTTAGGAATAATTAAAATAGAATCCTCTCCTGATGAATTAGGAAGCATTGCTAAAAAGTGGAAGGTACTGCTTCAGTACAAACGTACTCCTCTGAATGAGAGGAAGGCTCAGGTAGGAGAATAAAGGACACCTGCATGCCTGAAAGAACAGTAGGAAAAAACACTTCCTTGAAGAAGTGGAAACTTAAAGACAGTTTGACTACTCAAAGTGAAACAAATAGCTTCTGCTTATAAGTCTGCATTTGAGGCTTCCTATCACAATGCTATCACAGTTTTGTCACTGGTCCTGTTCTGCACATCTGCCATTGATGTATGAGGTCAAGAAAGCATGGGATGGCCTTAGGATGCATTTGCACTAGTAGAGTGCTATACTGTTAGAGACAGTACCTCTGATATTCTTGTTATAAATACACTATTTGGTTTGTTGTCATAGCTAGTGTGCATTTTAATTTGTTGTAATAAACAGAATCTTGGGGTTGAAAATCTATACAATTAGCACATCAGTCAGAATGTTCTTTTGATATCAATGCCCACTGACTTCTCCATAAATTCTCTTTCATAACTGATATGAATCATTAATTAATCATAAGGACTAGAAAACACGACACCAGCCAAAGTTTGTAAATCCTAACAATATAGCATTAAATATTTATCTTTTTTAAATACTGCCACTGATCCATCTGAAGCCATAAGCAGTCTATGTGTGTGTACCAACCACATAATTCTGGCAGTCCTCTAGCAACAGGCGGTGTTAGTTCTGCTTAGAAGTTTGCAGCTGCCAGAGTGGAAAGATGAAGGAAAATTTCATTTTTCTCACCAAATGGAAAGACTACTTTCTCCCTGTCCAAACTTTGCACTCTAAATATGGTGGTTTGCAGCTACATAAATCAAGCTATCCAGGCTACCCCCAAAGGGCATCATTCTGCCCATGTCTGTATGCCACTTTCCCACACTGCGGTGGCATCAGCAATCACGCAGCTGTTTGTGGAGCGTGCTACTTGGGCACTGACTGGGGAAAAACTAGCATGGGGACAGTGCTGGTTTGGTTGGTTGGTGGGGTTTTTAAGAGGTTGCTTTCATCTAAATAATTTGGCTGGTCTACCGCTTTGCCATGTGATCACTGGTGCTGATGGAAAAGGGGTGCCAGGGTGCAGAGGGCTTAAAGCAGAATGTAAAACATCACTACGACATACTTAAGCTGATTGTAAAAGCTGACCTTTAATCAATACCACTCTCACTAGACTTGCCTGATTCCCTCCTAGGTTTCCCAGAAGGCAAGTCTAGTATGCTCTGTACATGAGGAACATTATACTGAGATTTCGAAGTCCTACTACAGGCACAAAAGCGGGTGTATTAAAAGGCTATTTTGCGACTTTTTTTTAAGGGGGGCTGGTTTTATTTCCCTTAACAAGGAAGATTCTGCTCGACACTGTAACATACAAACAGTTGCAGAGGAAGCCACTGATTATTCTGCAAGCTTGTAACAGGAAGCAGACACACAAGTGACATGTACAGGTCATGTAAAAGTTTGAAAAAGTACAGCAGGATACTAAAACCAGAAATGGACAGGCACTCATTTATACCACTATGGTAACTTTAGGTTTAGGGTTTTCTAGTTCAGCTTTAACATCTCCCAACCAACAGAAGTAAATTATCTCTTTTACCACTGTTCACCTGCTCACTTTTTAGAGATAATGAGTAAACACTTAACAACTGCTTATATTCACATTACAGGTCATTTCAGAAAGTCCTCCCTAGGTTTAGGAGCCATGCCAAAACAGAAGAAAAATAATATCTTTAGAATTGAGGGAGAAAGGAGAGAAAATGAAGGAAAAAGAGGGAAAAGTCACACTAAAGGCAAAAACCTACACTCCCTTCACACAATTTTAGATAGAAGTTATGAAGATCTGGACTAACCAACCAGGCTCCCTTCATAGTCAAACACTACAAGAGTGATTTATCTCTATTTTGATGCCTATGGCATGAATTACAACCAAACTGGCATCATCTGTATTTCTCTATACGCCTAAGAGATGGTTCCCTGACAACCAAATTACATTAGATGTTCCTTTCCCATGCAGCTAACGTTATGCGGGATGAATTGCGCGTGCACACCTACCTTTATGGTAACATTTCCTTTTGTTATTTTTCTCATATTGAAGCCTACTGTAGGAATCATATCTTCTGTGAACTGCCCTGACTAGAATACAAAAAACAAGAAAACAGTATTATAAAACAGTTGATACAGAGCAGGTAAGTTTCTCATTTGCAATCTAGAATTTTTATCTTACAACACTGTAAAATACCACTTTAATTTTCTGCAAGAGCACCAGCCAACACTGCCATTAATGCATTGTCACACCAAGAAAGACTGTTCATTTCAGCCCTTCAAATGATCTTTTATTCTCCTCAGTGACAAAGATCAGCCCAGAAACCATGAGACTTTGGATAATTCTTCGCCTGCTCCTCCAGCAAACCAGAAAGCAGCACAGTCAAAATACAGAATTACAGAACAATAGAATGGTTTGAGTTGGAAGGGACCTTTAAAGGTCATCTAGTCCAACCCCCAATATGATAAAATATGACAAAACTGACTATAGCAGGATTTTTCCTTCTAGTTTATCACCACTGTTACCATTGGTTTAACTCCAAATATAATAAACGACAAAGAAGTACTCATGTAGGAAGTATTCTGTGCAAACCCTTTACTTCTGAGTGGGTGCCAGCAGAGGAATCCTGTTGTGGAAGCTAATAAAATGCCATTAAGACAGAAAAATACAAGGTACTAACACAGCACACCATAAACCCAAAAGATAAAAATCAAATTGCTGCCTCCTCCCCCAGTTTCAAGAAATGTTTTTACATGACAGATGCTTGTCATCATGCCAACGGGAACCTTACATGCATGTGCCCACTACAGAAGACAGCTTTTGAAGAGAAAGGTGAAACTCAGATCTAAGCAGATAATTCATTCTTCCTTTTCAAAAAGTATTGTTAATAAGGTATTGTGTCTCCCAGGTATGGTGCATTCTGGACTTGACATTGTTCTTCCATCTATATTTGGCCAAGTGTCAGCCACCTTATCATCCCATGTGTCCTGGGTTTGGTTTTTTTTGGGAAGAAAATATGGGCATATGGACAAGGAGGTACACAGGCATGCTCCAACAGGTCTTTCCCATCTGTGAACTGGGTGATCATAGCTTCACAGTGCACTGCTGCAGCTATGTGCCTCACATTGCCACCTGCTACCCCTGGTGCTATTGCTGGTCTCTAAGCTTTCTGCAACTTTTCCATGTTCATGGCAGAGTGAGAATATGCTATGCCTCCAGCTTGTGTTCATAACCTAAGATTAATTACTTTTAATATGGAACTTTAAAAGCTGTACAACCTTTGACAGTTACTTGATCCTCTCAAAAGATTTTGGAACTTGGAATTATTCTTCCATCAGTTACTTGTTCAACCTCACCTATGGGAACCTTCTTGCTATTCTGTATTACACACCTTCCCCGCCTTTTGTTTCTGAAAGTCTTTTTTTCCTTCCTCTTTCCTTGCTTCAGTGACTTGTCAACAGCAATATAAAAAAAAAAGAGTGAAGACAAATGCACCTGCAGTCTTACACAGATACAAGCACCCAGCAGTGACACAAGTTTTTAATTGGATATAGTAAGACAAAGACAATCAGTAACCATCTCCTGTAGGAGGTACTGGTCTAATTTGTTAAAATATATAGTACATTTATTTGTGGAAGACAGACATATAAACACACACAAATACATAAACCCTGAGAATGTAGCATCATTACTCAAGCACAGAAATGCCTAGAAAATAAACCAGCCAACTCAGGAGGCTATTGTTTAAACAAACTCATAGAAAGTCAGGATTCCACTTTGTCAGCAAATTATACACCATATGTAACATGCTAAACTGGAAGAGAGAAATCAAAGAAAAACCCAATCCTTTGTAACTGCTCTGGTATTGAGGACAGAATGCAAAGAATGTGTCCCCTTTATTGGTCTTCAGTCATTTCTTCTACAAATTTTCCATTCTGGTTGAATGAAAACAGCTACAAAGAAAGTATTATGTTTACAGTTTTTTATTTTCCCACACAATGAAGAAAAGAAAGTAACATGTCAAATCTTTTGCCCACATTAGTACAAAAGCTCTAATTACTGTGTTTTGTTGCAAGTGCTGTAAGCACCATGAAGCAAAAAAATCTGTTCCATTTTGCTTGCTAAGGAAGTTTTACATGACAAATTACCTATTTTGAGAATATTGAAGATGTGCAAACAAGTTTATTGTTGTACCTCAGTAAAAAAGATTACATCCTGACCCACCTGAAAATAACTGATGCCAAGAAGTTTGTGCTGTCCTCTTTCAATGTTGCTAAATATTGAGCTGACAATGAATACTGTCATTAACCCCTACCACATCCACAGCCATGGGCCAGATTCTATTCCATTACATTAGCGCAGATCCATAGTACCACACAGTAACATTATCCAAGGTTTTCCACTGGTAACAAAGGACTACATATGCTTCAAATTCTTCAGGGAGGAGGTTGCCCCAAAGGGTGTTTGTTTAATGTTAGCCAGATAAGATCTCTGAATACTATTGCTAAGTGGAAAATACAGTATTTTCCTACCATTTGTTTATATGATCGACTGCAGTTTGCATTTTAAGTAGCCACTCTTTTGTAATGGTTATTTTCATCTTGTCACATTCTAAACTGTATTGAAGCGTAAGCTATTAGCCATTGTCTTATCCTAAACTGTTTACTCACAAATTCTCCAACCACCTTTCTTTGTTGGATATGGTGTGCCATCTCCAGACTGAAAAACACAAAAGCTGCAAAACCTGCAGTCTGCGATGCTCCCGACGCCATAAAACATGGATGCCTTGTAGAATATTCTTAAACAATACATATGCTGGCAAAATCAGACCTGTAGTTAACAGCAGTGCTCTGCTATTCAAGGTATTAGCACGAGAGACACATACGATGCCATTCCACTGGTGGTCTAGTGTACATGAGCATACAAGCAGTTACAGGCACAAAGTCTAATACCACACACGACTGTTACCGAGGTCTCTGAACTGCTGTGTTCTTCTTTGCTCCATTTATGAAATCAATCCAAGAAGCAATGTAACTCGTCACGCCTCTTCCCCCTTCCTCAGCAAAGCCCACCCTTGGGAGATGAACACTTCCAATGGGTACGAGGAGTGCCAAGGCCTGTGCTGAGTGCCTTACAAGCTAACACACTAGTTCTAGATATTTTCTGATTATTGATTGCCGATGGGCCCCCTAAACATACTTTCACTGTGCAC
>NW_009940218.1:12297-13093 GCF_000696875.1 Nestor notabilis
CTCCTACTCTATCTCTAGCTCTTCACTGGCACCGAGTTACAACCTTCTGTTTTTCCCTTAACCCAGAATTATACACAAAAGCTAACAACAAATACCATATACTCATGTCATCATTGCCTCAACCTCTTTGGCTTTAAGCCACACACCTCCCAGTGTGATCCGTGATCTAGTAACTTTTCAGGATAAGGACTGCAGAACATCTGGAAACCTTTACCTCATGGCAGGTGAAGCTGCAATACATCTCACCAGATGGGATGTGCAGAAAGAGTAGGTGCTAAGCTTCATGACTAGTAGGAGCCATACTTAACATAAATAGATGTTTCCACTTTCCAATGGAAGGTAAATCTTCAGGATGGACCCAAATAAAGAAGGTCACAGAGCATAGTAAATGAAGATGATGAACAAAGATCACAACGAAGTGGAAAACACCATGGCATCACAGCATTAGAGGGGAACAAGGCTGCAAGGCCATCACCACACTGGGAAGGGAATGTCAAAATCAGACATGGAATGCTGGGAAAGAGCTATCAAGGAATTGTGTGAGGCATTAATACTGATGCAACTGATGGGAGGGGAGAATTCAGTTGACAGGGGAGTTGTGGCCTTGGAGGATGCACGATATACGCTGACCGTGAAAAGGCAACTCAATCACAGGCAAGAGCCCATGCCCAGAACGGGCACGCTCTGCGGTCAGCAGAGGAGACATTTTCTTTCTCCCTCCCTTTCTCCCATTTCACACGCACCTGATCCTGCTGTGAAATTCCCGAGGTTGCCAGCGATGCGGGAGCTGCCTCAC
>NW_009940219.1:0-5246 GCF_000696875.1 Nestor notabilis
GTGTGTGGAAATCTAGATAAGAGCAACAAATATTTTTCTATGCTTATGAGGATTTCCAGAAATCATGGGAAAATACTTGTGGACAAAGTCTGCACAAATCCATACAGGGATTTAACATATGCTGCGTGTTTTACACCTAATCCACAGTACAGATCACCTGCACACAAGCAGTAAACCTGCCACACCTTCCAGACTGCGCATTCTCAGGTCATTTGTGTGGTTTATGCCCTGCAAGTCTTGTATCGGACAGATAGTCAGACCCCTGGTATTGCAAATTCACCAAGCACGTCATACTATGCCCACATATGCACTGTCTGGGAAATGGTGTAACTTCATTAACAAAATCCATCCTTCCTCTGGCAATAGAGCTGCACCTCAGCAGCCATGGGAGAAGCATCCCATACACTTATTCATCTTATAGTTTTTTTCATTATTATGGAAATTACATTTTCCTGAGGGAAACACCAGTAGAACTAACACAACTCCTTTCGTAATTCATTTAAAAATTAAAATGTCAACTACTTTAGTTACAAGCCTGTCCTCTGTCCAAAGCTCCATCTTATTTCTTATTCTATGAGAATTCATTCGATAGCCATTACTCTTTGGCAAGGGATTTCTCAAATGCTCTACATAAGTTTGTGACTTTAGACTCATTTTCCTCATCTGGATCGCTGACAGCACAGGTAACAAAGTTAGCATTTCTGAAGAACCTCACAGTTGCTTTAAACAAATTCAGACTAACTGTCTTTCACCAAAATTATGTTTTTCCTAGTGTTTAATCACACATGCTCCAAAAGTAATTTTAACTTATCTACAAACTAATGTTACATACACTGACTTACGGTTTCCAGGGTGGAGAATAATAAATGTAAAGTCAATAAAATGATTAAACAATAATATAAAAAGTCTCACTTGAGTTTATAAGAGTGAGATAATTATAAAAGTATTCACTTTGGAATACGTTTATATGTCTAATGACCAGGTACCTCACATTCCTCAAATGCAATTTAACAACTTAGCTCTTTCACAGTACAGACAGAAGGAAGAATTCAGTACAAGACTCACTTCAGGGAAAAAAGTCAAAACATTTTGTTACCAGTGTACACCAGTTAAAGGCTCCAAGAGAATGTAACTTTTAACAGAAGAAGAGCACATCTGTACTATCTTTTCCAGAACACATGAAGACTGTGGCTACAGCCAAAAACATAGAAATTATATAAAATCTCTACATCTGTGTATTTGAAGGTATGTGAATTTTGGTCAGCATGGTGAAAACCTGTCACAGTTTCTGTTTATCCCGAGGCTTGAAGTTTTTCTTTCTAGTATACTATTTACCCTGAGTCCCTACCCACTCCAAAGGAAATGATTTCATTACCACCAGGCTCTTGTTTATTTTAGGAGAATCTGTAGATTTGGAGCAGGGAGAGAGGGGGAATATATCATCCGTATAAACAAACCCCATATGTTTTCTGTAGCTGTCTGAAACCCTTGAAAAGAAGGTTAAGCGTATTTTCATGTCAACCGTTAGAAAAGCTCCTTTCTTTGCTCAGACCCTAAGTTTAGAAATTCCAGCCTGAGAAAACAAAACTAAGATTACTTTTTGTTTTCTCATTTTATTTATTTAAAAATAAGTTAGATTTCCCTTACCAGGGACAGCCAGAAGCACAAGCAGATGCATACCTGTTCCTGAACGTGTTTGGTTCAATTCTCAGGAATACTTTAAAAAGGCTCTTTTTTGATTTGTGACAATTATCCTAATTTAACAGTGAACATCTTACATAAAGATGAATCTGGGCACAATATTCCAGTTGCAGTATGCCACTTGAACCACCTTTTTAGTACTTTTCTTTTTGTCCTTTCCTCTTCCTGAAATGGCCTACTTTGTTTATTACTTTTCTTTTCCCCCTTTCTACTGTGAAATTTCAGAATTATCAAAACTGGTGAACCATCTACAACACTACTTTTAGAAATCAGCCTGAACTATACACACCTTGAGCAGATCAAATTTTTTCTTGTAATTTGTGTTTCCTATTCCTCTCAACTTCCCTGCTTCAAATGCTGAAGGCCTAAACCAACATCTGCTCTCAATGTCTGTCCCAAGGTCTATTTTATAAGTCCCACATTCTCAAGTCAAATAACACTGCAGCATGTAATTACTCGAGAACTCAAAGTTTTCAAAACTTGGCAATGCCACAGCAGTAGCTCAACAGATCCTATGTTAAATACAGCGATGACAAATTATTTATATTTTCTAACAAAGATTAAAATATAACTACTTTCCCCTTTGAATCAAAATTGTATGAATTTGTACCAAAAAAAAAAAAAATGTGTAAAGACTCCTTCCTTTGTCTTTTGCTAGTAAAAAGTCTTTGTTAAGATGACAATGACAGACAATTAAAAATATGCCATGACCCTATTTAATGTGCTTTGCATTACACTTTTGCCCTGGAGAAGTGGTTCTATTGTTTGCAGCTAAACCAAAAAGGGTAACAACTCAAACCATTTATCTTGAGAAAACAAAGACTGTATTTTACAATATCCTCCCACTGTTCTTGTGGGGGAGTCAGCCTAGAAGTTGAACACTGACACAATTTTGCAGTTGATCCTTGTTTCTTGTCAACCACATCATTTAAATATTAAAATTCCAATTCAACTGCAGAAAAAACAACCCCACATGATCAAGTCTCAAGGGTTTCACATTACTGGTTCTAAGACAAACAAAATGCACAAACTCAAAGGAATCAAATTCTGTTGTCTTCAGAGCAGTTCTTAACAGATTTAAATGTGTGTGAATTTATGCCTGAAACTGGTAGGTACCATTTCATCTTCAGATTTGTTAAGAAAATTTCCATACAGCTATCTCAGGATAAAATTCCTGAAAGAATGACTATTTTTCAATGGAGAAAAAGACAGACTTCGCTCATTCCATTTTTCACATCATATACAATACATTATTAATGGAATTATACTCTCTCCTAAAATTAGAAAACCTAACCTTTGTGCTTCAAATGCTGTTTAAAGTCCAGTAAGGTCAAAATACGCAAATGCACATATATATCCAAATATAGATTTCTCAATTAAACATAGCAATAACAGTTTTATATGTGTGCACATGTATATTATTTTTATATATAAAACCACATATAAAGATATAGAAATATAGTTAGTTTATACATATATACACACACGCCCTCTATACTAACAGCCTCCTGAGGCTCCACACTGCACACCTTGAAAGTTTAGTCCAATTTAACATAAATTTTGAGCAGCACTAAATTAGGTTGGTGTACAAACCCATGCTGAATAAAGGTCCTAAATATCCTGAATCAGGTATACCCACATTATCATGGAAAAGGCTCTCTATAAACAGATCATCTGACACTGATACTGAAGAGAATTCAGCACAATCCTAAAAATAAAATTGTGTACAGGAGAGCTGCTTAAATATTTAACAGCTCACTACAGAGACAGTTGATTTTAGCAGTCTAATATGACAGACAGAGAAAAACAAAATCATATTTTCTCTCCTTTGTATACTGTTCAACCCACATTCTTTAAGCGGAGACTCGAGTATAAAATTGTTACCTGGTAGGCCACTACTTTACAGACCCAAGGAAACTTTAAAATAGTGTGAGACCTCAATAGTGTCCTGCTTGATTGTGATAAGCAAATACAACTTTCTTATAAAATCAAGAGTAAGCAGTGCTTAAAAAATATTTCAGAAAAAGAGAAAATCACATATCTATAACACACAGGAAGGTACTGTGGAATAATTACTGGACAGTTACCTTGTAACAGTTCTAGATACCCCATAATTTTTTTGAAAAGAGGGTCTCTGCCAGTCTGCTGAGTAACTTTGTGTATGCAAACCATCCCATCACGTTAACTCAAGCAACATGTGTTAGTGAAGTCACGGACACAGACATACTTGCAGGTTTAAGCTTAAAACAGAAGTTTTGAGGACTAAATAACATACAAATTTATCTGCAAAGTGGAGGAGGTACAGCCCACCACCTGACAAGGAAGTAAAAAAAAAACAAACCAAAAAACAAAAAACACAACAACAAACAAAAACCCAAACAAAAGCACACACACACAACAGGAAAACCCCAACAACAAAAAAAGAAACCCAAAGCCTATCTTTCTTCCAGTTTTTCTTTTCACAAGCCACTTCCTTTCCAACAGCCTTGGAAAAGCAGGCATCGGGGCTCTGAGAAACTGTGACTAGAAGAAACTTCCCCATTCAAGCGTGCTCTGTAGAGAAGCAGCTAAATGATGCTCCCTTTTATCTAGTCAGGAAAATGTAACAAATTAAAAGCATTCAAAATTGTTATGTCACTACTCACTCAAATAAGTCTGACTCGTTGAGCACGAGCCAACGCATTTAATTTTCTTTAGGCAATTGAACACTGTTCGGAAATTGGGATTAAAATCAAGTTTATAGTAAAGCCATGAAATTAATAAGCTATTCAAGCACAAAAACATAATACATGCAACAGTCTTAACGTTTCCATTACTGCTAGCACAATAACTTAGAAATGGTGAAATATTAAAAAGTATTTCTGACATAAATGTGACCAAGTAACAAATTTTGACCTAGCTTTGAAAGCAAATATGGTAATGTTAAACAAAAGGGCATGCCTTGCTTCAGAATTCAATTTAATAAAGCCCGTAACCATCCCTTAAACTAAGAAAAACACAGAATGTAGAAATGAAGATGCATATTTCATACTTTTTTTGAAAACACTTCATTAGTTGCTCTTAAAAAAAATTCCTCTATTTAGTGAAGTTCACATCGATAGGACTCCATAAACAGACATTAAGGCAAGGCTAACAATGTTTTAAAAAAATTGAAATCCCCACCTGAAATCATTTGACCTCGGTGAAAACAAAGGGGTAAAAGGCCAAGCTTTTCCATTACAACCATTCTGAATACTTAGTTTAGGGGTTTGGTTTTTTATCCTTTGCAAACACTATGATACTTTAATGCGGGTGTTTCACACGGCAAACACTAGTAAAGTAAAACTTTATTTCAGTACACCACATGATTGTTAAACACACAGAAATCGGATAAGGCTAAAGTCAGCGGAGGTTCCCCGGTAAGCCAGGTGAGTTTTAGCGTGTTGCGCGAATTTTACCGGAGTCCCGCTGAGCTGTGCCTAGCGATGCTACCGTTCAGGAAAACCAGGGCGAGTGCCACCCCGGCAGGCGGGGCCACCTTTGCTCCCTGGGGCCCCCCCTTCCTG
>NW_009940220.1:0-11441 GCF_000696875.1 Nestor notabilis
GTTGCCGGCTGGGCTTAAACCATGACACAGTTCAAGTGTAGTTCAAGATTCTAGCCGCTGATTGCAACTAAAGAATGAATATAATATATAGTAAATTAGTTTCTTTTATCTTTTGACAATTTAAACTGTTAAAATGACATAAAGATCAAATTCTTTATTGACCGGCTATTTCTGTCATCAGCTTGCAGTGAAAAAAACTTATAGATCTACAGAAAACTCAACCAGAAGTTTTAAGTGGCACAGGAAGATGTGCATTGTTAACATGAATTCAAATTCTCTTTATATAGTGATGCTGACTTCCCTGGCAACTAGTTTAAAGCCAGATTTTAGAGTGCTATGTTCTCATTTCTCCATTTCATTTCAAATACTCTTCTGTGTTCTGGGTTTACCTCCATCATTCTCTTTTTTTACCCCTCTGTAAGGAAAGCTTTCTGAGAACATGGTGAGTACCATTGTTCTCTAAAACATTGTTCTCTAAAAATAATTTTTTTTAAACTTTCATTTTTCCTTTTTATCTTGTAACCTTTTTATGTTTGGAAAGAAACTATTTCCACAGTTTACATCCTTATAATATTATAGAGCAACTTACCTTACCTAACAGGGCAGAGTTACAGGAAGTGTATTGCGCTCATGATGCTAGAAAGGGCAAATACATATGTAGCTGTTCCTTGCATGCTGCTACAAATGAAGAAAGAACAAAATACCTGACAATGATTGCGTTTACATGTTGGAATTGTTGAGTGCTTTCTTATACAAATTAAAGCCAAAACAGAAAAAGAACTAAATATTAAAATATATGCAGTTGCACACTTAAGGCTTTTACATACAGTTAAAGTAGTACATTTTAAGTTCATTTGCAGCTGTAAAGTATTCTATATTTTCTAGGCATCAATACACAGACCTCATAAGAACATTTTTTTATGGTTATTTGCTTTTGGAAAGAACATTCATGTCCTCATTTGTTTTACAAGATAAATGTTGGCCTCTCTTTCAACTTTAGGTCTTAGCCACCAGCACAGTGCTGAGGACCACCCCACTGTTTCAAATGGTACGTGTTTTTTAATTGTCATTAACCTTGCTAGCATAGATCTGATGGACTGATCCCTTGAATCTTGTCTGTCAGTATTGTGGTCTCCAAAAGAGGCAATTTATGAATGAACGATGCTTTTGTTTTCACTAAACTGCACACAGGTATTGACTATTTTAGAGAGGCTTTTTCCCATCATATAGCTGAACACAGATCCAATTGTTGTGCTGTTTACATACTCTTTAAGCACCACTATTATGTTACAGTGTTGACTTCAATGAAATAAACCACCAAAAAAAAAAAAACAAAACTCAGATTAAATTACTTTTAAAATACTAAGCAGACAAATAGCTATTTAGGAAGGAGAAGATCAAGGAAACAAACATGGAAATACCCTAGCTCCAAAACAGTAACACAGGGAATACAGTGAAGTGAACTGCAACAGGCAAGTTTTGGACACCACCATTCTTCTGTTAGACATATAAAACCACTTCAGATTCATGAATCCTTTCTCCTTTTCAGAGTAATAACTGAACACTATCTGAGCTAAACACACCAGGAAATATAATGATTGTGCTGTGAGAGAAGTTGGAACAGAGGAAAAAACATTTGCTACAGCTGTGGTCTTACCAGCTACCAAAGAGAAAGAGCAGTGAGGGAGAACAGCTACTTAGATTTACCTCAGTAAGAAAGAGGACACCACCAAATTATATTCATTCTGACCTGGTTAATCAAGGTCTGCTTGTAAACTCCATTTTTATTCAGATTAACAGACTAAAATGCAGACTATAAAGTAGGTTGCAGTTTAAATCCTTAAAGCACCAAGACCATAATAAATAAACCCAGAATGAATTAACCAGCTTGGACTGTAAATCCAGGAAACAATGACTGTTAATCAGATAAGGTCAGGCCTATAACGTGGCAATGGTTTGGGATAGGTTGGAATAATAAAAAGAAAGCAGCTTTTAGCCCTTTTACCTGTAAATGTGAGAACTATAATGTATTGTGCTATGTGTACAACCCATTAGGAAGATAAAGACAGAATATGTTTTTTCTTTCTCATTTTTCCAGTGAATCCAAGCTAAGGAGGAGTCCTCAAGCACTCTTTCGTTTCCTTTTTTATTAGGAGCAAAGGAGTTGAGGTATAGGGATCATGGGCACTTCAATTTTCTTCTTTCAGAATTTCCTTTCTCAGTTTTATGTGCAGACAGCTTCATGGAAAGCTGGCACAGAAAATTCAAGGATTTACTTTACTTTGTAAAGGTGTACAAAATTTTGAGAAGCAAATAGATGCTAACAATCACATACAGTGATAGCTGAGCTTAATGCAGAATATTCATGTCATGAACATATGACTTCAGCAAATTATTCCAGACTTACAAGAAATTCTGGCAAGAAATTAAAGCATCAGAATTGAGAGAAAAATCATAGAATGAACTGTGGGTAAGGAATTGTTTTCTTTATAGTTATGAAAGCACAGGAAAAATTAGCAAATCTCTGCTGTCAGAAGAAATAAGAGCTAAGACCTCTTGACCTGATGACAATCTTCTGTCATTTACCCTTTGCCTAAAGCCAGATTTCTTCTTTCTTTCAAAAGTGAGAAAAAAAAAATAAATAAGGAAATGTTTAAAAGGTTTTCAAAGTTAATGACGGGCATCTCAAGTGACTCATGAATTTCTCAGACCTTGGGTGTTGAGAAGCTCTCAAGAGACAACAGACAATTGAGAGAAGATCCCCAGAAAGACACTTCAGAACTATATGATTTTTTTTATTGTGAGGTTCACCTGCCCTTTGGGATGATGACAGTGAAGTTAGAGTACAGCTGTGGAAGAATGTTTTATAAGAAATATGAAGCTCTCTAAGATAACATTCTCTTAACTTCTAAGCAATGTTTAAATCTTCTTGAAGTGAATCCTCATGCAGAGAATTGCTCAGATGGTGAAAACACCATGACCTTAACACATAAAAATTCTTTGGTCTGGTCTTTCATTCTTCTTCATGACCAAAATGTTTTTTGTCTGCTGATGCAAGGACAGAAGTGCATGGAGATAAATAAAACGTTAGTTCTGCTTGCACTTGAAGAAATGTGTTTTTAAGGCTAAGGCTGAGTTCAAACTCCTGCAAGGTAAAGCTTTAGCAAATTAAATGTTAAGCTCTGCTGCAGGTTTGCCAAAACACCTGTAAAGCACAAGGGAGCACCATAAGGGATAGAAAAACTCATGAAAGAGAGGCAAAGGGACAATATTGTCATAGTATGCATTTAAATGGTCCCTTTGGAGTTCAGGGGAATGTTTGCCCTCATGAAATTCCACAAACCTCTTCTCAATCACTTGGAAAAGAAATACTAAAAAAAAAAAAAAATTAAACGTTGAATAGGACACTGAAGGACAGCATTGTGTACTTT
Source organism: Nestor notabilis (assembly GCF_000696875.1). NCBI lineage: Eukaryota > Metazoa > Chordata > Aves > Psittaciformes > Psittacidae > Nestor > Nestor notabilis. The sequence continues at coordinate 3,432 of NW_009940220.1, forward strand.
TCATTCATAGTTACAGTTTCATGGCAAAATACAAATTAGTGGACTTTATTCAATGAAACTTTGACTGCCTTATTCAAAGAAATCAGTGAAAGATCCCTGAAATTGTGAGGTGATTCTTGTCAAATAATCCTTGCTTTTTTGTTTGCTTGTTTGTTTGATCAGTGTATCTCCTGGAGGCTTCCTCCTTCAAACGGAGATCTGACACTGCAGATTTCTCTCTGAATAACTTTGTCATTTATTTAAAAAATGCACTGAAATGCTTTGTCTTTTTTTTTTTTTAATTTTGTGAGCCACTTGAGTGACTAACTCAAAATGATTATTGTAGAAAAAAAAGTGGATTTGGGTTAGTTAAGAAATCCTTGACCAAACTCGGAGTTCCAGGCAAGGCAGAAGGCATTACAGATCACAAAGGGAGAGAGAAAAAAAACCCAAATAACTGAGAGTTCCAATTCATCCTTCTGCAAAGATCTGAGAAGGATCTACTTGAAAGGCTAAGAGGTCATATACAGCACCATGCAGAAATTCCCTCATTCTCTAAAGTAGGGTACTTTAAGACAAAACTATGTTAAATCTGATATCTTTTTTACAAAAAAAGCCTGTTACTGTAGAAAATACACCTTTACTGAATTAGCCTTGTAGAGCAAACTTAGAAAATAAAGCAATCTGGTTTACTCATTTTCCATACACATATACACACAAAATGGGAAATACAGAAGCAGCCAGAAATCTGTGATATGCCCCTGAAGATGCTGGGCTCACAGAAACAAAAGTTGGTGTTTGTTCAGAAATAGACAAAATATTAGAACAGTTTCTGTTTACCTCTAACTATACATGACTGACTACTCCATCTATATTTATGGAAGGCTAAGAAAGAAGATGACTGACAGAAATTAATCTACAAATTCTGAACCTCAAAAGACCTGGCCATAAAATTTTTAGAAAAGTCAATCTCTTTACATGAATGGGCACTGGAAAATAAAATCTTCATTAACGATTTTTATTTTAAATGCCAAGCTCTACCTACACTGCTTTCTGAAATGATTTAATATTTTAATTTTTCCTTAAATTATAGATTAACATTCCTGGATTATTTTTTTTCCTATTTCTAATTACTGTAATTCCTCAGTAGCAGAAAAAAGTCACATAATCCCTCAAATAAATCTCTCCACAACCTTCTGAGAGTATTTAAATATTTAATGCTACTAAATGTAATTCAAAATAATACAGTGACACATTCTTTGTTTATGTTTATTGCACATAAAACATAGCTTGTGATTATCAAAGATGTATTTCAAAACAAATATTTTAAAGAAAATTTAAGAGGGGTTTTTGTTTGTTTGTTTTCCAAAAAACTCCAAACACTTCAATGTAAAAAAATATACAGAAAAACAAATACCTTTTTTCTTTCAATCTTTAATTTTTACTTGTTACCAACTAAGGACAAAATTTTCAAGATCAGAGTAAAGCCATGCCAGCTTCATCTTCATCTTCTTTTTTAATTTTTAAAGCTTTACGAATACAGGGTCTCCTTCAGACTCTGTCTGATTCTTCATCTTTCACAACTTTTAAATGATAAAAAAGACACACCCAAGTGAAGTAAACGAATAGATTATAAATCTGACATCCCTACTCGCTCACTTATCCCAAGAATGTCAGATGGTGAAACAGGAGTGAGATGTTACCCAATTTTTACTCAATCCCACAACTTCACAAGTAAGTATAAACCACTTGAAGCTGAAACTTTTAAAACAAGGTTAAAAATGATAGATTATGAGCCACTATAACATATAGAATGGCTGTGCTTGAATTGTCCAGACCAAGGCAATAAAGAGTTCATTATGTTGAGAAATAAAGATTAGGCTCTGATTGCGTCATTGGCCTGTTACCATTTGGATTTGTATGTAGGCAATAATTTTTTCAAACTGCTACATTCAATACAATGAATGATGGTGGCAAAAGAGGAAAAGGGGGTTTAATGTTATAATTTGTTTTGTTTTGTAGCAAAAAGGAGCTAAAGTATTAAAAAGGAAAAAAAAATTGTTATTCATTCATTACGGAGAATTTGCCCTTTACATAGGGAAAACTCATAGCAAAGATGTTCAGAAAAATAATGGGAATATAATTGGAATGTTGACATTTTAACCAGACACTCAGCTAGCTTCTAGCTCTGAACAATATTTTCTCAGTATGAAAACAGTAATAAGCCTCTTTTTGATTCATTCTGGCAATGTAAATGCAGAGCAGAGAACAAAATATTCTGAAACCAACAATTTTAAAACTAGAGTAAGGCCATATCTGAAAAGCAGAGGAGTAGTGCATACAGATCAGTGAGAGAATCCCAACGAACACTGGTTTGTAATTTTCAACTATGGCATTGAACTTACAAAACTTTAGACAAATAGAAGTTTTCCTTAGTTTTTCCATCTTCAAAATGGATAATAATACTTGCCACTTTCCTAGCAGTGTTGTTCATAAAATTGATCCTCAATTATATCAAGTTTCTTTTGGAAAGTAGAGTGAGTTTAATTGCTATTAAATATATAATTAGAGCTTGATGATGCGAAGTTGATGTGACAAATGCACCATTAGTGATAATGTCCTTCATACTTTATATTGCATCAAAAGCTGAGCTAGACACATGGGCAATTACAAAATATTTTACCCATGAATTTTTTGCATATTTATAGCCAAAAAACGTGGACTCTTCAAGTGTGTTACAGTCGCACAGACATTACCAGTAAGATCAACATCTATGTGAGGCAAAGTGGAAAGAGCAGTGAATGATGTAACAAACACTATCACAACCATATGTATGAAAGAAGCTAAGACTCAGGAGTAGGCGTATCATTTTCCAGCAGTCAGTAGCAATTGCAATAAGCATAGTCTTCTACAATTAGGGAGAGAAGATGGAATAAATTTATCCGCAATTAAAAGCATGCAGGCTGGGAGAGGTAATTATAATAATACATATACAGTCAATATATTCACTAATTAAAAAGGCAAGATGGAATATGGATGTATTGGGAAATAACAGAGAAATGAATCCCATTCAAATATAATTCGGTATTTCAGATATAATTCTTTGGTAGACTCCCCAGTTGGCAGCAATAGCCTAGAAATTATGCTGTATATTGTATATAAACCACCCTCTGAGTGAATACTTGTACAACAGCACCAGTAATCTCAGTCCCAGTTCAAAAGAACATAAATAGTTTGGCCTAGGTCCAACAATATGGAGTATGTTTCTGATTTTCCTCTCATTGAGCATTGGTACAATTCTCATCAGGAATTTCCACTCTGGGGCATTCTAAGAGCACAAGAGACAGATTTTCTGATTTGAATAATTATCCCTTGATGAGCAAAATAGTATCTTGTGGTAGCATTTGCCTGATGTAGATTAAGAAAAGACAATGCCAGCAATGCTATGCATTGCACTGTTCATTCAAAGTCAAAGTAAAAATTAAATCACAGACCAATCATTAAGCTAGATTCTGCTTGAAGTTGGTGACCTGCATTAGTACTTATTATAGCTGGGTTCCTGGGTCTTAGGAACATACAGGCTTTATAGAAATTATGACCTTGATGTTGTTGCTATTGAGGTCAAGGGACAAACAGGTAAGAGGTGCACAAAAGACATCGGGAAAAGAAAAAAAAAAACAATAAAATTCTTTCACCTGCATTTACAAACAATTTACAAAAGACATACAGACCATAGAGCATCACACATCCTGGTGACTGTATTTTAGTAATCTAACACTAATGTGTCATATTGTTGAGCCTGGCAACACCAGCTTTGACATTTACTGTCTGTTGGTGAACCTCAGTTTCATTTAAACTGTTATTTAATTCAGTGAAATACTCCTAAAAATATCATGCACTTTCATCTCACATGCATTTGCAAGAGGTTTCAAAGTAATGGTTGCATGAGCTCATGAAGGGAAAAAAAATTATGGTGTCCCTATTAGGCAGCAGGAGGCATGCAGTGACAGTAACTCTCAAAGACATAAAGGATGAAAGGAGGGAGGGAATCACACTAAGGTACAGAAACATGACATGATCTACTTGTACTTAAATCTCAACTTCTACTCACATTGTACCATTGCCTTACTCACCTGTATCACCTAGGGATCTGCATAGCTCTAACACAGTAGAAATAGTAATTACAAACAAGACCTAACACAACATACAGGGGAGAAAAAGCAGGATATGATGCAAGAGTATCTTGAATACTATCTATACACAGAGAAGTATTGAAGCTGGAAAATCTTGCTCTCCATAAGTGTCACTGCTTGTGTCACCAGAAGCTTTTTTCTATGAGATTGTAAAAGTCAGAACTATGGATTAAGTTACATACAAACTCTGGTCTCCCCAGAATGCATGAAATAATGTAAGAAAATCTGTGTAAAGCTTAACGCTAATCAGAGCAGCAGGTATACCATGACAGCACAATTATATCTTGGCAAATTCTGCTGTCAGAAGGGAAACTATAGTGTGAAGAGCACAATATATAGATCAGAATCTCCAGCAAATTCTAAGTGATCTATAAAATAAAAGACGTGATAATTGCACATCTGTGCATTCCCAAGGCTGTATCCTGGTCTGTTTCCCACTCCATGATCCCGTAAGTCAGAATTCACTTGTTTGGTTTAATCTTTGATCTGCCAGCATAACTGGTGTTTGGCATGACAGAATGAGTGAGGAAACAGTGAACTGCAGTCAAAGGAACTCTGCTTAACACCCACTTTAGTTGCAGATACATTCCTTCTTCCCAACCACATAGTCCCACATATGTGTTTTATGATTTACGGAGAAAAAAGAAACATTAGACTGCCACATGAGTAATAGTAACTTTACAATTAACTCTTCAGAAAATCTCCTGATTTCAGTGTGACTTCTTAGAGTAGGCTAACAATAAATATGACTGTCAGTGGCAGAACTGCCCTTTGGAATTCTATAAATACTTTTATCTTCTCCTCAGTGTCTGTGAACAAAAGCAGTTTATGTCTGAGATGCTCCTCTGATACATTTTTACCAGGCTTACTAATAAAAAAGGTTTCTTGCTATTTGAGAAAATAAGAGCTATAACCATAGGGAAAGTAGAAGAGTAAACTTAGTAAAATCCACAAAACTGGAATTCAGAATTATCAATAAAGAGGCATTATTGCTGGCAAATGTCTAGAAATAATCTCCAAGATAAAAAAGATAAATGGTGAGGGACATTTTCAAGTGCTATAAATCATACTGCTAATGCAGGCTTGAGTGGAACTGTGCCCATTATCATATAAGAACCTGGTCTTTTTTTTTTTGGGGGGGGGGGGGGGTTAATACTTTGTTTTTTAAATAGTAAGTTATTTTATATAAAGTAAGAACTTCTGTAATGAGACAGAACAATATTTCTTTATCCTAAAATACTGTCTTGTGCAGTAGTGAATAAAGGATGCTCAGGAAACAAAAAAATCCCGACGTTTAGACAGAAATTTGAGGTACTTTTTGTTAACTTGAAACATTAAGAGGTTTCTGGATTTCCTGATCTGGGTTTCAATACATATAAGCAGGTGTTGTGGTTTAGCCCCAACTGGCAACTAAGCCCATGCAGTCTCTCATTCACTCCCCCACAGTGGGGTGGGGGAGAGAATTGGAAAAATGAGACAACTTGTGGGTTGAGATAAAGGCAAACACCATCACTTTGAATGTCCTTCTTCTTCCCCCAGCTTTATATGTTGAGCATGTCATGTGGTATGGAATATCCCTTTGGTCACTTAGAATCAGCTGTCCCAGCTGTGTCATTCCCCAGGTCCTTGTGCACCCAGCCTACTCACCAGGGTGAAACAGAAAAAGACTTGGCTCTGTTCAGGTACTGCTCAGCAATAACAAAAATATCTCTCTGTTACCAAAAGTGTTTTCAGCATAAGTCCAAAACATAGCCCCACACAAGCTACTATGAAGAACACTAACTCTACCCTAGGCCAAACCATCACATTATGGTTTTTATCTATTCACTGTTGTTTTCCTGAGAATATCCTCATGTACATATTCAATCACTGTTCACCTCTCATTTTAATCAGTCACTCTGTCTAGACTTCTGCAACTCTCCAGACCTAGGTTCAGATTTCATTATCCCAAATAATTTTGTAGTATTTAATACCCTTGTCAATTCAATTTTATTTCCTTTTCATTTCACCAAGAAATATGATGAACAGCAGAGTTTGCCTATCAAAAATGGTTACTTTCTACATCTTAAAAATTATTATGTACTCCTATCCTCTTTATCCTAAGTATTATACATTTATTAATCCACAACAGCCACATGATAGCTCAGTTTACTTTGGTAAGAAATAGCATGTAAGGGAAATTAACTAAGGTACCTTAGTAGACTAGTTAGTAGACTTCATTACATTAAGTAATATACTAGAATAAATGGACATTCAGTCACACTGGAAGATTTGTATTAACCTGAAAGCTTTTCCAATTTTCCGAGCTATAAAAATTAGATGAATAAAAGATGCCACTTTTCCATCGAAACCTTAGCTTCTTAAGCTATTATGGCTATGTTTTCTACTATGACATTAATTACCCAAAGCAGAAGTAAATTTTATTTCACAATCTTTTAATTTTGTAACAAGGTTTTCTTAGAATCTAGAGAAGGGTTGCAAAAAATCTATGAAATCTAATCACCCGGTAGAAAGAAGTAATAAAAAAACCCCAGAAATTATACTACATGTTTTGGAATCAATATGAATTGTTATAGTTAGCTTTTCACTTGCTAACTTATTATTACATTTAAATTACAGAAAATCAAGAAAATGCCAGCCCAAAATTATCAGAAATATAATAAAAACAATCAGATGTTCTAAAGGGAACGATTGTCAGGTTGCAAGGAGAATAATTTAGATTCCCGATCAATATTATATTCCTTAGTCTGCAGCCATTTCTACAAACATCTGATAACACTGTTTTAAAGCTCTGTAAATGCAGGTGGTGATGGGAGAAGTTCATTGCTAGATCTGTGCTGAGCGTTCTTCCACGGCAGGATGTGATGCTTCAGCACTGCCACCATGATGCATTAGAGCTGCATGCAATATTCCTTCAAGCCAAAATCTGGTTTATGAACCTGTTTTTCCTAAGGCACTTACATCTCCTGATTTATACATACTGTTTAAAATTACATTACTCCTAAGATGTTAAAAAACCACCTCCTCCTTTTCCTCTGTGCTGTAATGGTGTAACAGGAGAGCCCTGCCCACAGAACAGGACAGAGTGCACCACACTGAAATGTTGGGAGGCTGGAGTAGATGTCAGCAGTTTCTACGCTCCTTCAGCAGAGTCTTCTTGATTCAATGGCTCTTTTTTTTTTTGTTAATTTTACTTTCGTTATAATGTAATTTGACATGTTGTGCTATGATTTTAGAGGTCTTCTCCTGCCTGTAAAAAGCTGAACAAAACAGACCCTGGGTGTGTAGACATTAACATTATTTTGCATGATTGCTAAACCAAAAGGAACTGGTAGCTTTCTGTAGAAAGATTCTTTAGTTTTGTTATTCTAAAAAAAACTTCAGCATTATAAATAGTCACTAATTAATAATCCAGAGTTTTGATTGTAGCAATACGTTGATTTTCCAAGCCTCATGAAATACTTCCTTTTGACTGTCCCTTTCCCAGTCCTGACACCCCTATGAGCCACATTTTGTGCCTTTGCACACTATGGATAGGACTGTCAAGAAAGCTTAGATTCTTCATGGGCATCAAAGTAACAGCCCATGTATTCACTTAGCAGCTACAGTATGCCTCTGAAGACCATATTTTTCACAGAGGCTTAGCACCCAACAAGCTGAGCTCCTGAAACCATTAAATTTGATGCTCAAGTAAGATCTGAGCTTTTTAGAACTCCTGGCTGAGCAATCATAAATCCTCAATAGCTCACTAACTGCTTTGTTCCTTCACTCTTAAAGTACTGTTATTAACTGTTCTTTCCACTGCTGCTGTCATTCCTCCACGGGGGGGGGATGGGGG
>NW_009940221.1:0-45232 GCF_000696875.1 Nestor notabilis
AATTCCTCTTGTTTGTTTCCCACACTATGGGCGTTTGCATAGAAGCATCTGAGCCGGACTCCAAATGAGGCCGAATCAATGGTTGGAGCAGCTGAAATATCTCTACATCGCTCCAATCACTTCTTATAGGTGCTGGCAAATGACCAGGAATGTTGGGATGGGTTGATGCCCCCCTCCCCCACACATCTATCACTGCACAGCTATGGCTATTTCCCTTCTGAAGGCAAATCTGGTTTAGCACCAAGTCACCAAGCCGGCTCATAGCAAGTGAACTGCACATTCTGGGGCTCTTAGACTCAAGCTGCTTGAGTCTAACTCTCCAGCTCTTGCACTCTCTGAAGCCTTATTGACTCAGTGCACAATCAGACTAACACACTGCTTCTGCACTTGAGCTGCCTTTGCATGTTTAGATAATGCTGTGTGATTGAATAATGCTGTACCAGTGGAACTACTCAACGTCAGGGTGGACAGGGCTTTCAGAAACCTGGTCTAGTGAAAGACGTCCCTGCAACCAACAGCTGTTGGTGGCCTTGATGATCTTAAAAGGTCCCTTCCAACTGCAACAATTCTATGATTCTGTGATTCTATTACAGCATGATGCTAGGTCTGCAGAGCCTTCATAGCTGAGTATCAGCAAGAGGCAGAAGAATGCCAATTCTCTTGGCTATCTTACTGTTTCTTTACCAGACCTACAGATCATGTGCAACAGACCCCGTTCGCTATGTTTTAAGATCTAGCATCTCCACTAGGAAATGTTGCACTTCCTGTGTTCACAAAATATGCCCAGAAAGTTAACACTGAGAATGCTTAATACCTCTTCTGCCTCATTTAGACTTTCACTATGGTGGTGATTTAGCTTAATGTTAAGATGCTTAAATTTCAGCGTCTTCATGAAGATGTTTATACATGTGTGAAATCCTGTTACAGTCTTTGGAGACCTACTCAGCACTGGCAACAGATTTTCAAGACCTGACCAGAAAGGAGGTGTCTACTTTTGGATTTAATACATTGCTTTCTAAGCTTTGCTTGACTATATTTAGTAACTAACTACACAGCTCACAGGTAGACATCTACAAGTGGCCTACCTAAATTTAGAAGTTTTAATCTATGCTGAACCCCATGAAGAAATTTAACCATGTTTATGTTTGGTACAGCCTGGGAGAGAAACAAATGTCTCTAGGGTCCACTGGAAGGCCACCCTCTGTACATTTTACAGCTCTGTGAAACAAAGTCTACTCATCTAGCAGAAAGATTTTCATTAGTTGATTAATTCCATGCTGAGTAGTAAATGAAGGTCAATATATGGCAACCTGTCTTTGATCCTGTGAGAACTGATCTGTAAAAACTAGCCCTGAAATAACTACACTAAAATCTTATTTTTTCTCATCCAAATCAATGCTCGACACAATTTCAGCAGTTAATTTTCTAGCCTAAACCACAGTTGCTTAGAATTAGGATTCTGAGCTACTTTGAGGAGAGCATGTTGCCTCCTCTAACTACTAATTTACAGTGAAACTACTATAAATACCATTTGGAAATTTAAAGGGAGTATTGGAAAAAAATAGAGAGCAATGTAAACATCTTGCAGGGTAATGAAGCTGGATACACTTGCCAGTAGCACACCAAACATGAGAATTCCTCAGTTTCACTAAAGTATGATGGATAGTAAACTAAGTTGTTTGTCTGTCACCTTCAGGAGAGTACTGTTATCATATTTATTGTAACAGGATTGAATACAAGAGGGACCTCAGACCAGACAATGTAATATGACCTGTTTAAGTATGGATTGAAATGAGTATTCTTTTAATTTTTCACTCAGTGATTAAAGACAAAGATTGTAGATATTTTAGAAACAAATCTGTCATTAAAATGCTCCTTTTCCTCTGGCAAATTCATGTTAGTTACACTACGTGCACAACTCCTTGTATATCATTTTAAATGCCTACCATCTATTCATCTTCAGATACATTAAAGAAAGAACTAAGTTGACTGGAGCAATTTCAAACTCAAAATGTCTTTTCATCCTTACTCCACAAGCCAAATTAGATTTGCAAGCATCTAGACCTCAAATCTATTTGCTCTTTAATAATTTAAGCACTGAAAGGTCAAGCAGCTCTTTTCTGTTCCCCTTTATCAAAGTCCAAGTGCTAATGAAAAATAACTAAATCCTACCTGCTGCCCAATTTCCACACACTGCTGTTTCTCTGATGTAAATTAACACATTATAAGTACCTGGGTCAATGGAAACCTGACAGAACTTTATAAATGATACGTTTTACATTTGTACAAATGAGATGATCTTCCTAATGAATCTTACAAAATTACCCCTATTACAATTATAATCCAAAAGCTTCCTCTAATTCTTACTATTAAATTTGCTTTCTTTATTACATAACAGCTGAATTGCACCTCTGAAAAGAGTTCTGGCTTACTGAATTGAGCTAGCACTGCACCGGGACTATATTACTCCTTTTAGGTTTTTCTGCTTGTTTGAGGTTGTATTATTCTTTTTCCACACCTCTACACTTCAGAGAATAAATTCCTCCTACCTGTAATCCAAACCATGAAATCTACACTACACTGAAAGGTGCCGAAAGCATTATCGGTTATTGGCAAAACCTAGATTGATCTTTCTGAAGGAAAGAAACGTAATTTAAGTTTAATTCATGTTACACAGCTCTCCTATGGAATTCCAATGCCCTGGAAATTGAGCAAAAAATCAACTTTTATATAGACTGAAACTCACTTTGCATCAAGAAAGGAACACATGTGAATTACTTTTAACCCAGGATTCAAATATTTCAAATTTGGGGATTAAAAAGGTTCCTGGGAAAAAAATTGATGTAATTTTAAAATTCTTTTTTTATTTTACTGATTTCAAATCAAGGGTTCAAATGGTCATGCAGAGATACAGATCTGAAAATCATGACTGTAATTTTCATTAGAAATTAGACATACCAGCCTTTTCAGATATTTACTGAAATCAGATTGCTTAAATAAAAAGTCTGTCAATGTCTGCTAAATATACCAATTTTTTTCAGAGTAGAAAAAGAAACATGAAAGAAGAAAGAAAACATGTTGACACATTAATCAAAGATGCTAAAAATTTTTAGCAAATGAAGCAGGCAATTCAAACAATTTAAAAGAAGACTTAGATGTATATCTATTCTTAAGTACATGAACTGACAAGCTTTATTAACTTACTGAATCAAGACATTAGTCCACATTACTGGAATGCAGTAAATAAGATTTTAATTAAAGTCTCATTCACAGTGATAAAATAATTTTTCAATAAGGTCCTACTGGATACCAGCATGGACTTGTGGATTCCTAATTCAGACATCCTTAACATCTACAATCTAGGCATTTATTATATGAGACTTATGACTTTATAATTATACCTCCACCAAAAGTAATTCCAAATCAAAAATAAAGGCAAAACAAGCTTGATTGATTGCTTCATTATTGAAATGTCAGCTCTTTTCTTCCTCTCTTAAACAGTCTTGATGCTTCACTTAACTGAAGCCAGAAAGAATTAAAAAAAATATTTTACAGAAGAAAGATGGGCTAAGGACCTGAATCTAGACTAAGACTATCTGAATTTATTTACTAATCTTAATACAATTGTTGTGTGTGATTCTAGGAAAGTCAATTGTTTTGTGCCCCAGTTCTCCTGCTAGCATGCTTCAACTGTTCAAAACTGACCATTATGGTGACACTATACAGCCTAATTTTAAGTTTTCTGCTTACTGTAGTAAGTCTATTCTTAGTCTCATGCTTTATTATAAACATATATAACTGGTACTTATAGATCTGTTTCTGTATCTCGACTTGCATGCTTCCTTTGTTTTAATACTAAAAGATTCAAACCATAGAATAACCTTTAATCTGCACACTGACCATTATTTCAGTTACTTATTCCCACAGCCCTAGTTTATCTATATACTAGAATCACTTTACTGCATTTTTTGGATAAAATACTGAAGTTCCAACAGAGGGCAAAATTAAGAGACCTCAAAACCATCTTGTTATCTCAGTTTTATGTCCATTAGGAACTTGATTGCCCAAACAGTAACAATCTATAGGGTCACCACAGTTTCACCAATAGTTGCGTAGACACTGAAAATCCCATCACAGAATCATAGAATCAGCTAGGTTGGGAAAGATCTTTAAGATCATCATCATACTGCCATTTAAGCGCTTTTTAAAAATACTGGAAATAATATGCAAACCATATCTTGAAATGGAAGAGGGGAATTATTTTTTAAAGGACAGTACTTAATAATCTACAATTAGAAGGCAAATAGAAGAAGGCTACAAGAAATTGACACTAACTCACCTTCTACTGAGCAAGAGTGTGTATATTTATTATAAGTGGCATTAAAAGAAGGTGATAATGGCAATCCCCAATTTATCAGGTGTGCCACCATCATAGGCTTTGCCACTGTTTCTGGAGTTGTGGCAAAATGTAATATACACTGAACAAAATATACTCCATGTGCAGTCATTTTCAGTACAGACGTGAAGCCAGAGAGCCAGCTGAACAGTAACAGAAACCTTGCATGAGTATAAGGTTCAGATATGAAAATATAGAACTTACAGTATAGAAAAACAGACCAAACATAGCCTCCAAATTAAGGCTGCTGTACCAATGCCACCAATGATGCAAGTATTGTTAAAGTAATATGCGAAGATCTAATTTATAAAGGGGAAAAAAGGTGAAGTAGGCAACACAGAAGCAGTCAGGATTCTTGCAAGTGTTCACATTTAAGTGCTTGACATGCCGGTGTTTAAGGTATACTGCCTTTTTTTTTTTTTTTTGTGAGTAAAGGGTCTTAAATCCTTATAACTTTTTGTTTGCATCTTTACTTGAAGTCAGGAGGTTTTATGCAAATCAAAGTTCCATAGTCTGGCAAATTTCTATGTCTGTGGGACAGCTGGTGCTTCTGAAGTGTAAGAGCAGGACTAGTAAGTCCCTTTGTGAAAACAAAGAAAATACTTTTTGCTGGTAGCTTGTTGAAACTTGAATGGAATGATTCTACCTCCACACCTGGCTTTATTTACTGGCTTTGCAAGTCCAGATTAGATTCTTGACTCGCTAAGTCTGGTTAGATTCTCCAAGGCATGGTCTGTCTTCATTCTTGGGAAACACCTGAAATTTTCAGCCCATGGGAAAAAACAAACTGGAGAAAGACACAAATCTTTTTATGAATCAGACCTGAAGTGAACAGAAGACGGTCAAATATTATACAGCACCTCCATTGTCATGCAAGGAGCCCTATTTCTCAAATTAATCAAACCAGAAATTCTTAAACAGCTGTAAAGGAGGAGATAAGACAGCTTAAGTTCAGCCCCTTGAGATACTGCCAAATGTAAACTCTCAGGTGTCGTAATAGGCTTTATCTTCATAGACCCAAGTCCATTGGGGAACGGTATCCGGTTTTTCATGTAAAACTCCTAAGCTGCTTTGTGACTGCCCAACTCTTTTGTATGGACAGTCTCCAAGACTTAGAAGTCAGTATTTACATAGGGAATTTTCTGGGGAAAAACATCCAATCAAATCTCTCCTTAGCATTCCTATGGATTTATACAGGAAATCCTGACAGTTCTCATATGGGGAGCATTCTGTCACTGGAAGTTGAAGATATTTTGCTTGTTCTTTCCTCCCCGGACAGTCACCAGGGGACGATATGACAATGAATTCAATTCCCTCAAGCAGGAAACACTTATTACACCATGTCGTAATTGCAGAGGAGTCAGATGGGCTCTGAAAGTGGTAAAGCAGTAGCCACCATGAGTTCATCAAGGATTTAAATATCTTTTCCAAACACAAAAGAACTGGTAAGTTCCTCTTTTACAAATCTGAACAGGGATTTAAAGGAGACATTAGAGTCTGGGCTCCAAAAATTCTTACAAGAAAAACTGCAAGAAAGGAAATGCAATACTATCATACAAGTGTATGCAAGTGTAAGAGACTGTCAGAAATATGACAAACAGGATGAAAAGGACACATCTATGTCTCCATATAGTCTTCTATATCTGAAATTCCTTAATCCTGAAATAAAGTTTCCCCATCCCCATTCTTCAAGGGACTGACTACTACTCTGTACTGATACAATCACTTCGATGAGGGACAATGTATTAGCAACTCCATACTTCGAAATAACCACATCATTCTTCCCTTTTTTTTTTCTATAAAGATAAGCATATACATCCCTTTGTAATTTTGAAGATAAGGTTTTTTATTATTATTTATTCTGCTGAAAAAAAAAGTTTCAAAATATTGAAGGCTACAAAAATCTATGATCAGAAACACACTTCTTCTGAACCATTTAACAACTTCTCTGTGGCTTGTGCTTTCCATACTTAATATGGATTCATGCATTTGGCTTCTTTTTCTGCAAACTCACAAATGTCAAGAAAATAAATAGTTTCTGTACATATCCTGTAGTCTTGCACAGAATAAAGTGAGTGTAATAACATTTAACTTACTTATAATGGTACTGTTTCACACTGACTTCCACATCATTTTCTACAGGTGTAAGTAATACAAGGCAAGAGGGCATTTGGCTCTTTAGAATGAAGAGACTGTAAGGACACGTTTAAATAGTTTTAGTTTGCAGATTAAGTAAATGTGTATGTGTAAAGAGAAATAAAAACTGAGAAAAAAAACCCAAACAAAAATACTGAAATATTTAACACAAAAGACTACACAGAGTAGGAATGTAGAGAAGGAGAGAAGAAAATAAAAGAAAAATAAAAGAAGAGAAAATATACTGACAACAGGCTGAGATGTACCTTCACCTTTGATAAACAAGTGAAAGAAAAAGCAGTAGAATGAAAGGTAAAATAAAAATGGAAGTCTGTCTAATAGAGATATATTTTAGATAAAACATTTTGTAACAGCTTACAGTCAGCTACATTTTTATAAATTACATGAAATACGTTTGTAAAAGGTGTTTGATTTCATAACTATACTATGAAACACCTTTTACAAAGGTACAAATTAATAAAATTACTAAATTTCATCTTTTTGTTATGAAATCATATATACTTTTGTAAGATTGGAGGGGTGTTTATTCAAGAATGACTGCTACAAGATCTCTTTGCACTTATGATGATCTACTATTTTTTTAATTATTCCATCAACTGATACTTGGATTCTTCTATAAATAACTCTGGTATACATAAGCTGATAGTCTTTCTAATAGGTATGTTACCATTATACTTTTGGCAAACATAAAACTTCTCTGCTGATATCTCTTCTATGTATATGGGATAAGAACATCCCGTTTACAATGATTCAGTACTGGGTTCTTTAAATGCAATTTGAAACAGAAGATGCTTCAAAGCCTTATAAATAGACTAAGTTTTACAGTAAGAAGTTGAGAATGCAAACCCAAGAACATGCCGTAGTCTCATCTATATTCCACACGTCGCCTGTGATACCCAGCTCCCACCCTCAATATGCTAAGCTCCTTTTAGTATCTCCCAAATACTGGCTGGAAAAGAGGTAACACATGCTGTGGCTGCTTCCTTCTGAGCTTCATACAGGCTTGCTGGTATGTCAATCGTAGCTCTCTACTGATGGACCAAATGAAATGAACTAACTAGTTCATACTGTAACACAGCCTATCCTTTAGTAGATGCTAATCTGCTAATCTTGGTCTTTTCTCTGAACCCAGAGATGCCAAAATGTGGGAGAAACTTACTATTTATGCAACATATATCCTATTTCATATGTGCCTAAAAACTTCTGAGAGGTCCAATATTAATGAGTGAAGGAAGGAACATACAGTCAGGTGAACAGCATGATAAATAAGCCTGATTTTTTTGTAGGAAACCAGGATAAAATCACGTATAAACTTTAACTTCATTATGTTCCAGAAAGTTTAATTCTTATCTTGGATGTTATATAGCACATGCAAGCCAAGGAGCACTTCTTTTTTTTCATTTTACCAGTGAACAAGTTTTTATTCCTACTGAGTGTAAGGGCTCAGTCCCTCTAGACACCAGATACTATTGATCTCACTCCACAAGGCTTTATGCTCTTAATTTACAGCCCAAGCAGCACTATCGCTCACATAAATGATGCTGGTCTAAACTGAACTAAGCTGAGGCTTCAGATTCTCCAGGGCTTTGAGACTGTCTTCACTACAGAGCAGTATAAAATAGCGATGCATTTTACTTCTTTTGTAGTCTGCTCACAACATAGTTTTAAAATAAGTGGAAGCCAGGAGTGGATAATTCCACAAAATTCCACAAAGCCACTATTCCAAAATCTGGTGGGCATCACAGAATCACAGAATAGTTTGGGTTGGAAGGGACTTTAAAGGTCATCCAGTTCCAACCACCCTGTCATGGGCAGGACCTTCCACTAGGCCAGGTTGCATCATGGAAGAGGTGAGTAAAAAAAGTTTTTCTCCAGACAGTTAGTTATACATACAGTCCTCACCATTGCCAAGTTCACAACCATACATAGATACCTTCTTTTTTCCTTTAGAGAGGAAAATGCTATTTCTATTTATTTTAATTTTAGAGATAGGAATGGAAAGAGCATGATATATCGATTTGCAGAACACTACACAGATTGTCCCTACCTGCACCAGAAATAAAAGCATGCTCCCACCTGCATTGATCTAGAGTTCTGTATCTTCCAGACCATCCCTCCTACAACAGTAAGACTATGGTTTACAGTAACTGGAAACACACTGTATTTCCTCTCCTGGCCATCTGAAAAGGCTTAGCTCTTCTTTATCTCTATAACAGAGCTCTCCCTTAGGGGAGATGCTCTTACTCATTATCTGGGTGACTTTGTTGTGTACAAACAAATAAAAATAATTAAAAAAAATATTGCAGAGATATGTTTCAAGAGGCTATTTTTGTTGATATCAAAGAATGAACAAACCATTTCAAGTACAAAGCTTCTATACTATCCTGATGGTGACCTCTGTCTTGAGTATGTTTTTTCAGCAATCAATAACCTGTTCCAAGCAGGGGTGGGAAAGAGGAAGAGGGTGAGAGGGACACAGAGGAAAAGAGGGAGAGCCAGAGAGGGAGAGCCATAGGGAGATTTCTGTAAAATCGTGCCATGCAGAGCAATGCCAATTAGTCCCGAATTATGTGGGAGGCTTTTATAATGAAAACTACTGATCATCAGTTATCTAGGTTTAGCAAATATTTCTCTCCAGTCTTGTTTACAATTATTTATATGGTAAGACTGCCTCCATCTTTCGAAACTTGTATTAAAGCCACGTTCTTTTCATCAAAATAGTTTAGCGTAACAAAGACCTCCTCAGTATGCAGTGGAGTGAAAGGAAGGAATTTTGGTTTATTCCAGTTTAAAGAAAAATAGGGTACCAACTTCAATGCTCAGATTTTTACATCTGTCATGCTGTGGAGCTGTTCGTGCTTACAAAGCTCAGAGAACAGTGTGTAACTCTTAGCACAAAAAGCACATGACCTCAACTATTCTTGCTCATAAAGTATAATAATGAAAACAGATGATAGTTGGTCTTGCACAGACAAGTTTTGTTAGATGCCATATGTTTGATACAATAACACAGTGTTGCATATTTCATTCTTTTAAATTTAATTTCTCTTTGTCCTGGTGTGATAAAGATAAGATCAGTCCTAAAATGCTTTAGAATATTAGCTGGGTACCATGAATGTATTTTGGATTCTCTCAACCATAACTCATTACATGGAACTTGCTTGGAATCAGTAAGTCACTACTGCTTTTGTGTGTGTACGTGTGTGTGTGAGTGTGTGTGTGTCTCAATACCTGCTGCCAGGCTATTTAGTGATAAAATCTGATATAATAAAATATTAATTACATCTGAAAGGTTGGCTGAGAAATATGAACTCAATTACCATCCCATCTTGTGAACAAAGGGCAGGGTGAAAAAATCCTTTAGTTATAGAAGTTTGGGATAATGAAAGAACAACTAGAACATTAGACTAAAGCTCCCTAAAAGGCCACCTGTTATTAATCTTCACATCAGGCACAGAAATTCAAGTAAATTAGGTCAAGATGAAAGATTTTTGCTGATGATTTTTTTGACTTAACTAATTTAAAGATTTCTTTATCTGAGCAATTATTTCTTTGAAGTCATTGCAATTTAGTAATTAGGAACTTGTAACAAGGACAAGGACACAGCAATTATAATGAAAGGTTAGATATCACCCACAGTATGCAAAATGATCACCTTATTCTGTATAAAAAATTGATAAGAACTAGCAGCTGATTCTAAAAGTGTTCGTTTCAGTCCGATTGGCAGTTTCTCAGCACCAAACTGTAGCAGATGTGGTCCTACCAACTTAGGAAGCCAAGTCTTCTAAAAAAAATACCAGCAGTGAAACATAGATTATTTTAAGACTTCTTAATGAACACATTTCTCTTCATGTGCTCAATTTACCTGAGTGTAAGTTCAGGTGAACTACCAAAGACTTAGTAGAATGAAACCAGATTCTGAACAAGCACAATTGTAAGCCAAAGTTAGCCCAAAGCAAATAATATGACCTTGAAATCCTACGTGTAGTAGTGAATCATAAGAACTGAGCAATCTTATCTATTATTGCAGGCTAAAATGTGCCATTATATCATAAAATAAGATTTTCATTGTCTGAAGAACTGTGTTTTCTATTAACAGTGTTTTCTATTTCAACAAAATTTGCTGAGACTATGGCAATATATTTTGGTACCAAGCCAGAAAACATACTTTCAACAAATTTACATTTATGATATTTGGAACAATCCAAGGACCATTTCAAAGCTTCTTAATCAGCTTTATGTTCTTTGCTTAATTTCTTTTTAAAAGGAACATAAAAAAATGTTAAGTTCATAAATATGAGATAAGAGTATCTTGGTACAGCAAGTGAGGTACTTTTATAAGCTAATACTACACCATTTAACTCACTAGTTTTCAGGTTGCAAGGCCAATTTATAAAACAATTAGAAAGCATGGAAAACAGAGTAAAGTCTTGTCACAAATTAAAAGAAATTAAAGAAAGCAAAACTGTCTAAAATAATTTAGTCTAAAAAAGAACAAAGTTAGACGGGATCTGAAGGAAATATTCAAAACTGAAAGCCATGGCAGAGCTGATTGATCCTTTCTTTACAATCTGTCACAGAGAAAGAAAATATTGATGCACAATGGTACTGACGTACAGATCAACGAGGAGAAAACAAAAGGAAATTCCAGAATTCTGAACACATGCAAAACCAGTATACAACAACATGTGAGATCACACAGCCCATCTTATCAGAATTAATAGTAGCATTTCTGAAAGCGTATGCCTGACTCTGACATTCAAAGAAAGCTCACCACTGCTTGCAAATTGTAGCTCTGCTTCTGACTAGAATGGAAAGATTCATTACGACACACTCTGAGCTCCACCAAAGTCATTGGCAGTAGCTGAACCATCAGATTTCACTTGGTTCCTTCCTGTTACATAAGTCAGGGTGCAAGGAAGAAACATGCTAGCTATTTTTCTTACTACATACATGACACAATGCTATTACCCAGTCTTCACAAACTAGGTAGAGAATAAATCTAGCAAGATCTAAATGACCAGTTCACTTGGAGTCCCAAGAAAACAGGAAGGCAGGCTCCCACCTAACAGGGGCATTCCCAGTTCTTTAAATTTACATGGGATGAATGTGTTATGTCATTTCCACTAAACAGTTTTGAGAGTCAAGTATTTTTTTAAGAAATCCTATACTTTGTTGTTATCATTCTACAATGTTCAGAGTTGCTGGATGTAGTATGATAAAATACTGTACTGGAATTAAAAGGAATAGAGTAACTGAAAAAGAGGCAACCTTCATGCAAAAGCCTGCCTGCATAATTTCTACTTTCAAAGAAATTTGGGGCCACTTGCAAACCCTAGGTCTCTTCCTCAATAGCACTGAAGATCAGTAGCTACACGTAAATGGAGTATAAGAATAAGTAAAAAAAAATACTTTGAGAAATAATGTGATTTTCTTAAACAATAGGAAGACTTCCTCAGATCTAAATCTGTACATAAAAGACAAGATATACTATTGCTCATTCTCCTGTATTCAACTCCCAATTTATGGTTATTATATGAGATGCTGCATCCTGGGGCAGTGGTTTTCATTCTGTTTTCTGCAAATTCCTAGGGATGCACAGTCTGCAAAAGCTAAGAAAAAAACCCCTATAGCTTATAGATTTAAAATCGCAACATAAAGATCTGCACATACACTGCAGTATCTTCAGGGGTTTACAAATTAGAAAAAAAATCACTTCTACTAAGAAAAACTGATTACAAATAAGCAATATTCTACTGCAAAACTTTCTAGTAAACCATACACCTGCAATGCTGTGACTATGTCCTGGAGAGTGTCCATGAGGAGTAGACACTATGCAAATGTAACAACGTTCATGTGTGTAACTATAGCAAGTTGCATTGCTCCTATTTATGAATTCAAAATAATATACAGATGCAAACTGATCAAGGAACTTGAATATTACATAGAAATGAAGAAGCAGGATTTGAGCAGGAGATTGGCTAATGGATTAATGACAATATTAACACTAAAATAAAGAGAACTTTCTCTATTCTACAAAGCTGTGCACTGGAAACTCACTACTGAATTGGGCTGGGTACTTAAACAAATACATGTATTAAAACAAGCAATTTATAAGTAGAGGGAGAATGTTTATTTTCTCCCTTTTTTAAGGATGCTCTGCAACCTGCTGGTTTGTATGCAGCACAGAAAGAAAAATATTTGCTGAGGAAGCTGAATGAATACACAAGCCAATTTCAACAGGTTTTTGATTCAAAGCTTGAAAACTGTTTACTGCTCATTAAAGCGCTCACAGAGGATATGAAGTTTTTAATCTATTCAGCTAGGGGATACAACATGGAGCACAGAGAGACTAGCTCTAACAGATCCACTGCGGTGGTTTAAGATGTTTCCTCATTTGTCCATTTTCTGCTTCTGCCAGATGCTATGCTTTCATGGGAGACTTGGTGGAAAGCAGCACATGCCTGTGCTGTTGGAACAGAAAAGCCTAGTGTTATCACTTAAGCAACCCAAGGCACAGATACGTTTTCTCCTGCCAACTCTGCTGTGGGAAAGCAGGACCACAGCAAAAATATCCACAACAAAATTCTCAATGCTATCGCTTCTTTCCACAACTTAAATGCAGTGGGGCCTGGTCCAGCAATTTCAAAATGGAGATTACTGTCTGTGTGAATTTTCATCCTTTCTTCCCTACAAAAAGACTCCACAAGGCACTCTAATCAGCAGTGCAGAATGATCCAGGCGGATACAGAAAACCTGTCAGCTTTTGTGGCATCATCCCCAGTTTCTCAGGACTTCTGTGGATAAATAGAAAGATGACCTTCCATTGTCAGCGAAGGTATAACTCTTCCTCCTCCTCCCTGCACTGGGAATGACTGTGGTAGGATTAGATGGCGTAGCAACCTTGGCAGCATGACATTGTACAGCTCTTCCCACAGGAAATCTGGATGTAGATAAAAGATTCTGCACAGTTCAGGATTAGCACAACTGTTAAATACATATGAGATTTTGGTCTTGTGCTTCTACTACCCTACGAGACTAATCTTGAAAACAGCTTCAACTCTAGATGCAAGAACACAGTTAATTTGTTCACCCTCATCTGATTTCCCCATGGTAATTTCTCCCTAAATTTAACATTTTTATAATGCCTTAGACATCTATCCTACTGCTCTCTGAGACTGTTTCAGGCTGAGGCATTTATAGTGCTTCTGACTAAAGAGTTGCTGCTTTCAGCTGTAGAGCCCAGTAAGTGACTCTAATGTTTCTTTATGTCATTTAATGTAATCCAGTTGAGCAGATTAGCTTTTACTTAGCAATGCTTTAGAGTCATGATTCTTGTTGTAAATGCCAGTGATTTCCTTTCCTACTTAAATGAACAGCGTAACAGAAAGAAAGTTCTCATGTTAATGTTCAGTAAAATGAATACTCTTTCAGCATCCAGTACGGGAAAAGACTGTTGCACTCAGAGCACATCTATAGCTTTTCCTCCCCTTTCCAAGTAGCATTCCTCTTTATTCTGTGGTCTCCTTTAATACCACTTAACACCAAATAACAGCATTCACTTGTTTGCTCGCAATGCATGATCAAAATGCTTTAGTACGCTCAGAATATGTCAGTCAAATATTACTTATACTGACTGAGGAATTCCCCCAAATTACTTTGTCTTGGAAACCACAGTCCTCCTTGTATATATTTATGTTCTACTAACAGAATCTTTTTTAATGCATCTATTTAGTGTTTGCTGGTGAATAAAGGGCTCATACAAATTTGCTCATAAAACACAATACTGGAAGAAAAGCAGGGTCTTAGCACTGGAAAAAAAAATCCTAAGGTCAACAGCAGTATGAAAATGCACCACTGTCAAAAGATCTATGGAAAAGACAATTGAAATGGTACAGCTTACTTCTGTGTTGTAACCAAAATTATGAGAAAACGCCCTGATGACTTTTGGCTCCCTGATGAAGACAACCCTAGTTTGCGTGAGCTTTTTGACAAAAGTTTGTGCTTTTTGGGGGTTGTCATACATAGAAAACTGAAAAGGGACTTTTGGCACCACAGTGTCATGTGACTAACTCTCACACAATACTGTATCTCATCATCACTTCTATAAATTTAATCTAGCACTACCTTCCTGACATTTATATCTGTACCTGTTTCAGTGCTTCAATTCACCACTGAGAAGAGACTATATATTTGAGGTGTTTATATACATACTTTCTGAACTGGAATTGTTCTTTTTCCTCTCTGAAGTTTATTCCTTTGATCTATTTTTAGAAAACAACGTCTTCTCTTGGCCTTAACTGGCTAGCTGAAATGAGTCTAGTTCTGGTCCCTCCCCATGTAACACAGGTTTGCCAATTCCCTGATCATTTATGCCCTACTGCTCTGCTGCTGTGGTGCTAGTAAATTAATATTTCTTGGTAGATCAGATTTAGGCACAGGAGTTCACATGAGGTCCTGCCTGTGTCTTGTACAATGGCTTTTATAGCTTGTCACGTTTGCTGGAACCCCACCTGCCATTTTCCTATTTCATAGTCATGCCACGTTTTGATGGTTCAGTCATAATACAAGCCATCAATACACACTTTCTTGCCCTCTGTTATTTCCAGATATGAGCCTCTATCTTACAACATGCATCCTTATTATTATTAGCTCATAAAAGCAAACTTTGCATCTCATCCTATTTGTAGGAGGTTAATCCTGAAGACTATTTAATATTTTTTTGTGCAGTATTCCAATCCAATGCTGCAGGTAGGATCAACTTTTTCTGCCAAATGGATTACAATGTGTTGTATATATATTTGATATCTATAAGCAAAACATTCAGAATGTTACTGGGTCACCTCTCAGTTGATAATTCAGTACTTCACAATACAGCCCACTGAACATGTACTTACATAATGGCCGCTGATTTGCAGCTCTTGTTAGCCACTTCAAAATACATACCTCATTTAAATACTTATCAAAGAAAAGCAACTAAATCCCAAGAACAACAAAAAAAATTTCAAATATATGACACAGCTAAAGCATAGAAAGACTGATGTGCATCATTTCCAAGGCTTCAGAACTAACAGAACCCAAGCAGCTATGTTTTCCAGGATGACCTACAAGACTGACTTGAGTGCTTATTTAGACGAATCAGTGAATGATCACTAAAAGCAACTCCATACTTTGCCCTAACAACATACCACATTGGCATCCAGCACTTGAGAACAAAAATATCAGTGAGATTCTAACCTCCATGAAAACAAAAGAACTGTAGTGAGATGATAAGCCAGAGTGGAAAATCTGATTTCACATAGACATTAAGGATATGAGAAGCACACATGCATAATATACAGTAAGATCAACAGTGAAAGCTCTCAGGGACAGTAATGGGTTATATGTGCCTGACAATTCCTAACCACAGTTTTACAGGAATTCAGAATGAGTCACAGCACTGTGGCTACAAACTAACATACAGCTACTGTGACACACGTTGTCAGAAAATGACTTTAAAACGTTTCCGGAAAGTACATCCCCACATAATCCTGTACAACAGCCATTCAGGGAAGTGCAGCTAACTCACATACTCCCCCTTCAATCCTCCCACACTACACAGTAAAATGAAAACAAATCTCTGGCATACTTCAGTAAACACAGGGCAACAGCATCTCTTTCTTATGTTTTCAAGGAGTGCTCTAGTTGTTCTGTGTTTGAACCCAGGTATGAATAAACCAAATACACTTTTAAAAGTCATGCAATGCAGTAATTACCAGCAATTTTCATCACTTTTTCCCTAGGTTAATACCTCTCCCTCTGTCTCACTCTAGGTAACTGCCCAGAAACACACTTGAGCCCCCTACACACTCTGTGGGAGATAGAAACACATCTCTTTACAACTACGGAGGCTAGTTCTGAGATGAAGGTGGGATTGTACCTCTCATGCTGTCTCTACGGGGTGACCAATGTGCCCATAACTGAGGAACTACCTAATCACAGCCAGAAGTGGATACTTCCATTTAAAGACCTGAAAGGCACTTTATCTGGGGCTTTACTGTATAGGTCTACATCTGCTTAGGACAAATGGCTGAGCTGTTTTACGAGAGATGTGACAGCCATGCCAGCTTTTTCCACAATAACCTAAAAACCTGAGCATGTTATCAGAAACTGGAGGCCAGGGTTCAAAACTGTTTTCAACCTGAGAGTCTTTCACCAAAGTGCTCCCACCCTGCAGCCATCTGAGCAGCATTACTGTGTTCTCCTGCTGAGGCTGGCCTATTATGCAGACAGTACTACAAGAATCAGAGAAGCAGGAGAGCATTCATGAAGCAAACTGTCTAATCAAATGGAGACTCTCCTTACTCTCATTGTCCATTATTTCTTTTTTAATTAATTGACCTGCTAAAATATAACACATTAAAAGAAAGGAACAAGAACTTCAGGTCTCTCGCTTGTCTAGAAGCTTCAGAAACTTTGTGCTCCTAGAAAGAGGTTTCTACTGGTTTACTGTGATACTCAAGTGATACTTCAGAACGGGCTGGTGGCTCATACTTGCTAGCACTGGGCTGCCTCAAATCCATCTAAGCGATACGTCTAACAGGAGATTGAATAGAGAAATGCAACACTGTCCTCCCTGTTAAATGGTTTGAAAGGTTCCCAGCAGGCCTTCGGCACTAGCCAGCTACCACACTCCCAAAATTTCTAGACATGATCAGGACCCATTCTCAAGTGGCAATCTACAGGTGATCATTGTGCCTCAGAGCTCTGCAGTATGAACATGGACTGTTTTTAGCCAGCTGGCCTCACGACCAGAGAATGGTACACAGCATACAAAATTCACTGCTAAATATGCACGCCTGAAGTCTAAACTCAAGTAGGCTAAGCTGAGCGCTGAGTAGCCATTCCATGGAAAGGGATCATGGAGAAATGATGTTGTTTTGCTCCTTGGATACTAAGAGTCCAAGCTGCTCATTTCAGTAAGTAGATTTAAGAAAAACACATTTTATCAATTCCGACTGAAGTTGGCAGGCCAGAGCCAGCAAAACAGGGTATGAGTTCCAAGAGTTTATGATTCACCAGTTGAACTGCTGATAGATCCAGTGGTCCAAAGGATGCTAGCAGAGAACTAGCCCAGCTGAACTGGACTGTCACACTGCCAGTATGAGAGGTGAGTAACTCAGAGATGACTATCATTAGGAATTATGCAAAGATATGGTCTCCACTGCACCCTAGTTAAGGCCAGCATGTAGAAGGACAGTTAAAAAAACCCCAAAATACCCAAAACCAAACCAAAAAGCAGTGGTGAGATATGAAACTGAAAAATAATCTCTTTGGAGATATGGAATAATCTAGTCTCTCTTTTATTCTGGAATCACTATAGCTCGCTTTATTTGTAATAGATTCATTTTTATTAGTCATATTGCTAAATGACAGATAGCATTACATGCTAGGTTCTCAGTGACACGAATAATTACATAAAGAAATCAAGAATCGATGCTCCTTTTACCCAGGGACTATGTGAGAAATCACAGTAAAAGGACCATGGAAATTTCTGAATAAGCCAGCCACTGAAGCTGCACCAGGCATGCCCAGACAACGTACACCATGAACTCTAACTCAAGTCCAAGTAAAAATCCAAGGACAAGTTCTACTGCATAACAAAAAAGAATTACAGCATTTTTACAGCATAAGCAATTACTGTACTGTTCCCTCAATGAAACTGAAATTGACCCTTCTGCTGTAAATAATTATACTTGTTGCTATAAAGAAGGACAATTATGGGTATTAATAAAACCCCATCCCTTCAGTATCACAGACATCCTCAAACAAGTTTACTGGCTGCCTTACAGGTTGTAAAACTATGATGTGAAAATACAGTTTGCAGGCAAGAGCTGACCCTACAGCATACGATTCAAGCCTTTATGTTTACAGACCCTTAAACAACAGAAAGGATGCTTGTGGCAAGCAAATTAAAGAACGGACAGTAAGTTCCCGTCATGCTTTTTAGACCTGATGGTCTCACACTATTTCAAAAGGCTGTATTTTGAACATGACATTTCAGAATACTACTGAGTTAGTAATGCTACTTGAACATGTACAGTGACATTACTTCAACATAACCATTCCTTTATCATAAATTCACCAAATATTAGACTGTTTTATCAGTGAGCTCCTGAAAGGTCAAAGTTAATTTTTCATTTTATTGGGAAGCTTTCCAAGCTCCAGTTAATGTACAGTTTTGATATTTCTCTCCTCATCTTCATCTACATGAGATTTTCTTTTTTTCTCACTACCCTATTATCATGTAATGTTACTGGGAATAGAAGGAAATTAAAATAACATGCTAGCACATTACATAATGTGCCAGGTAGGAACTGCGAGAGGACAGAGCTAAAAATACAGATGCTGCAATGCTTTTATTTGCATGTGCTGTTACCATGTTTTTTTCCCACACAGAACGCTAACATATCTCTTATTGTGCAAATCAGCATTCTCTCATTTCAAAACTCATTTGTTCACTTATCCTGAACTTATAATCACACTCAAGATGTCTGCCTCCATAATTCATGCATGGGAATTAATGCTTCATTCTACTATGCAACATAGAAACTCAAGACTGAGATACCAGTACCTCTTCTCTGAGAAGTGGATTACAATGTTAAGGCTTAGCCCTGTGACTGCCATTGCTGTACTTACAACAGCAATAAAATTGCTCTCTTCAAGGTTATGGAAAATATCCTGAAATTTTTGTATACAGAGTGCTTGAAGCCCAGCTGATTTTTTAGTTTCAGTGATTATCTGCTACCAGTTTCTAAACAGCCTGGCTACCTTGATGGCTTTTGTTTGGATTTCTTGATTGCCAGTGAAAAGATTTAATCTGCTGATCTGCCGACCAGGTGAGTATTTTTGTGAAGACAGGAGGTTTCAAGAATAAAGGTAGGTAATGACTTCTCTGAAAGGCTATCTGTAAGATTGGAGGGTCCTACAAAAGTTTTCTCGGGCTACAGATGATCCCAATTCTTTATGTGGAAGTGTCCAAACAGTATTGCATGACCTAACTGGCATGGAACAGGGAGTGCAAAGTTCTGCGGTCAGACTATGAGAAAGAGAGCAGTCACAGTGACATAACAGTCACTGAAAGCTGATCCTTATGGCACCAGTCATGCTGAAGGAAAGAGATGAGGCCCTTAGACATGACCTCCTACCTCGTAATGTGTGTGGCAGGGCTGGGAAGACAACTGTGACCTCTGCTTCATGTGGAGTGCATGGTGGTTCAAGTAGGGAACTGTTTCATTACATATGAGTCTTTGTGTCTCAAAGGTGACCACCTCTGTTTAATCTACTCCTTCGTAGCACTAGACAGTGGTTAGGAATTAGGCGTCCTCTGTCATTCATTTAAGAATCATTATACCATGAGTGTTATTGAAACGCCTAAACCACCTACAGAATTAATCTCTGGACTCGAGCTGACAAGGGTTTCTTTACACCTTTACATCTTCCTTTGAATCATGCTGTTCCTATCCCAGGGACCACATGCAAATGGCGTTAATTCCACCTATGACAATGAACCCAGAATTTACAGGGTGCCTTTAAAGGTCTGAATTAGGCCAGTAAGAAGTGTAAATCTCTGTGGAATTTAGACAATCTGAACAGATCATGAAGTGTTTATCTGACGAAGTAGTAGAAAGGAGTGCTTATCACTTTAGATAACATGCCGTTTGAAATATCTATGGTAGTTTTCAGCTGCACTTCAAAATACTTAATAACTTCATATGGCCTTTTGGGCTGAAGTATTGTATACATTACCTCTTCAGAAGGGAAGTAAGAGAGATTAAAAGTATGATTCAAAACTAAGCACTTCAAGTAAAGAGATGTTTACTTTATTTTCCCAGTTACGTTATTCTTATTTATGCATGTTGAAGATGTTGGGCACACTGGTGATAAAGGGTATGAATTGAAAGTACACAGACTACCTTCACTCTAGCACACTCTCAGTTTTCAGCTCACATAATTTGAAGTTTATTTGCTTCCTTCTGCATATTTTCTTTAAGGTACTTTCAAATTACGGTACTTGGCAATTGCTGCAATTATCTCTCTCTCATCTGGGCTTTGCAGCCCCAGGTGCTGTGGGACAGGTACCACACACTCAGCATAGGAGGTACTCTGGCCAAGTATTGTATCCACAGGGCATTACTAGCTGACATGCTTGGCCCTCCTATTCTCTCACTTTAGATTGGAAGAGAAAAGTACCAAGTGTGTCTATGGTGTCTATAAGAGCAGAAAGGGTGTCTGAATGAGCCATTAACTGATTAGAAGGGGAAAATCCAGCTGAGCCAAAGTCAGTAATGTGAGAAAGAGACCAGGAGGCAGAGTAGAGCCTAGATGGTCTTGCCTTCTTTCTTCTTCTTCTTGCTCCTTTCCCCCGTCTGCTGCTCCCAGAGTGCCAGTCATGTCCAGGTGGTTCTGGTGTTATCCAGGCAAAATTCTTTGGAATGTCTACTATTAAGGCTTTCTGAGGATGTGGCACATAACAGCAGGAGGAGGGTGATGTGATGGCAACATTTTGCCGATTATGTAAGAAAGATAAAAAAGGATGAAACACTCAACCTTTATTATGGCAAGACTGATTGGAAATCCATGTGACAAAGAAAACTTGCTTCTCCCTCCTGAAGCTAAAAGCTTGCAGGAAAACTTTTCCAGAGAAGATCACAAGAACCACTTGCAGAATGTGACAAACAATCTAAAGCTTTTTCTAACATAGATAAATATATCATAGAATCATAGAATGGTTTGGGTTGGAAGGAACCTTAAGATCATCTAGTTCCACCCCCCCTGCCATGAGCAGGGACACCTCGCACTAGGCCATGTTGCCTAAGGCTCTGTCCAGCCTGGCCTTGACCCCCACCACGGTTGGAGCATTCACAACTCTCTTGGGCAACCTATTCCAGTGCCTCACCACCCTCACTGTGAAGAACTTCTTCCTTATACCTAATCTAAACTTCCCCTGTTTAAGCTTAAACCCATTACCCCTTGTCCTACCACTACAGTCCCTAATGAAGAGTCCCTCCCCAGCATCCTTGTAGGCCCCCTTCAGATACTGGAAGGCTGCTATGAGGTCTCCACACAGCCTTCTCTTCTCCAGCCCCCTTATCATCCTCCTGGCCCTCCTCTGGACTTGCTCCAACAGCTCCATGTCCTTTTGATGTTGAGGACACCAGAACTGGACACAAGACTCCAAGTGAGGTCTCATGAGAGCAGAGTAGAGGGGCAGGATCACCTCCTTTGACCTGCTGGTCATGATTCTTTTGATGCAGCCCAGGATACGGTTGGCTTTCTGGGCTGCAAGCGCACACTGAAGCCGGCTCATGTCAAGCTTCTCCTCAACCACCACCCCCAAGTCCTTCTCCGCAGGGTTGCTCTGAATCTCTTCTCCGCCCAACCTGTAGCTGTGCCTGGGGTTGTGACGACCCAGTTGTAGGACCTTGCACTTGTCTTGGTTAAACTTCATGAGGTTGGCATCAGCCCACCTCACAAGCGTGTAAAGGTCCCTCAGGATGGCATCCCTTCCCTCCAGTGTATCAACCGAGCCACCCAGCTTGGTGTCGTCGGCAAACATTAAATACATGCAGTCACCAAGCATCACATTTTTAATTTCTGTGTATAAGCCACATCTTTGCAATAAATTATTGCTCCTTAGTTAAAGCATAAGGACCTGACCATTCTGTGAACCTGCAGACAATTTGGCTCCAGAGTCTTTCAAACTTTACCGTAACTTGCCTTGAAGAAGTAAAAGATACAAATGTTATTGCCTTGGAAAAGTGAGATCCTGAACAGATACTGAAGAACCCTCATAGAAAAAATACTTGCATTTCCATACTTATAATGCAAATTCTTTAGAATTTAACTGTAAAATAGACATACATTTGAAAAAGAAGAGAACATCCACAATAAGACATGTATTATGCAATTTCCACAAAGCCATCATCTTACATTTTAGAAAAAGCCTTGCAAATTACAATAATTCTAAAAATCAAAATAGCTTAGCCAGCTGTTAAAGAGGCAGATACACTCATCATTACTGAATGCTTTACTGCTTTAAACATATATAATTCCA
Source organism: Nestor notabilis (assembly GCF_000696875.1). Lineage (NCBI taxonomy): Eukaryota > Metazoa > Chordata > Aves > Psittaciformes > Psittacidae > Nestor > Nestor notabilis. The sequence continues at coordinate 22,650 of NW_009940221.1, forward strand.
AAATAATCTCCTTGAAATAAATACAACAGCCACAAAACATGCTGGAAATTGAAGACAGAGCAAGCAGTATTTTTTGTATTAAAACTCTGACAAAATACATTTTAATCTTGTCCGGTCTTATGAATTCTGAAACAACCTGGAGTGCCATTTGGCCTTCATGATTAATGTGTACTTTATCATTGTAAACAGGGCTTCCTGAACATTCTATAAAGTCCGCTTTTTGAATCAACGTTTAAACAATCAGCATTGCCCCTTCTCTCCTTTAATGTTGTGGTGGTTGTGTGCAGATTCTAAATAAGGTGTAAGTTACCAGGATGTTTCACGTTAAGTAGAGAAGATTAATTTAATCACAGAAAAAAAGCTGGAATTCTGAATGGCCTCAGTATTGCCTTTGTTGACTTGAACAGCAGAATTTGTGCTCTCCTTATCCATCTCGGGAATTTAAGTTTTATGTGACATGGCTGATGTGTTGATCAATAAAACAACAACAATCATTTACACTGCAAGTTTAGTGCAGTTTCAAAAATCTGCATTAACCAAGCTGGTAGTTGTAGCAGAATCAATAGACAAGGCATCTTGCTTAGTGGTGTGCGTAAATGAAGTATGACCAAACTTTTAACACCCAACGAATATAGATTAAGATGATAAAATCCATATGCAGAATGAGTTCTGCAAGCTCTGCAATGACAGCGTGCTTGAGAGCGTAATGCACAATAAAATGTTGTAGATATTAAGAAATTCTTACTTTAATTTTCACTCTCTGCTTCACTCAGTATTTACATTGTGAGTTTGCAGTCAGCATTCATTTTAAGACCTGTTGCAAAGGACCTCAGTGAATTTGCTGCTGTGTGTTCATCTGTCAGTTCTATAGCTTCTTGTTACTTTAAATCTTCCCTCCTATTTTCCTAACCACTCATCCCCTCATTTGGCATACTTTAAATCTCTTAACTAGCTCCTTTTTACTGTCAGAAGTTTCTGACATGTTACTACTGCTGTAGGAGTCAATCATCTTTAGTTCATGATGCAGATAAAAGGAATGAATCTTTTTTTATTATTATTATTATTAATGGTCTAATATGTTTGTGTTTAAACAACGATTCTAACTGGTATTATTTTAATCCATATGCTTGAATTCAGAATGACCACATTATAGCTTTGTGAAATAAAGTAAGACAAATATCATATCATTCTGTTTCTAATCTAACCTGCTAAATCAGTTTCATTAAATCTACTTTAATCACTTCCTATTTTTTTTTTCTCAGCTGATTCAGAGTTACTCAAAGTCTTACTATTTTTTTTTTTAAAAGTTTTTTTTAATGACCAACAGGATGGCATTTCCTACATACCTAAATCTACATACATATAATATATACAGCAGCTATAAGTATGTTGCATAGCAAAAAAAGAACAAACCACTTATTACATGAAACATTGTATATTCTGAAGAAACCCAAAGAACATTCATTTTCATTCAAGCATATATGTGTTTCCGAAAGAGAAATTACCGAAGACCTTAGCATCACAATGAAAATAATTGATAGTCATGCACTACAGATGGAAACTTCCTCCAGTACGAAAGAATTCACCTTTTTCAATGATATATGGTTAGCAAAAGGAAAACATCCTAAACCTCTGAAAAATCTGTATTTCTCTTATCTGTATTTCCATTTATTCACAGTACTGAGCTCATTACTGGTTCACATTCAAAATAATCTAGCCATTCCTTGTTTTCATCCCTTAAAAGGAGACATCTTTTATTCTAATCAATGAAGGACTTAAACAGTACCATGTATCTGGCAGTAAAATAAACCTCTGCAAATTGGAAATTCATTAACAGGTACCATATAACGCTAGAGAACCCAAGCTACTGGTTTTCCAGGTTGATTCTTTTTTCCCCTATTTCTGCTATCATGGTCAATTAAATGTAAATACTTTATGAATGTTACAGTACATATTGTTTAAACGGGCTAACTTACTAGGAGTTTATTATCTTAAATCTGTGAAGTAAACAAGAAGACTGAATATTAAAGACAGTAGCTCAGCATAAAATATATGATATGCCCTTGAACTTATAACACTGCAGTAAGCAATTACCTTAAAGAAGCCACTCACACAACAGAACTATGACTTTGTTCCTTATCTTCAAAGAATAAGCCACTTGCATCTGGATCAAATCCTTTAAACAATACATGAACACTCAACATCAAAGCAGCTTCATTTTCTTTAGCTATTTAATTTAATTAGAGCTAATACAGACATGAATTTAGACACTGATTGCTGTGTAGAAAAAACCCAGAAAACATGTTCAAGAAATTAATCAATTTGGTTTTAATTTTAAAAAGATTTTTCCACCAGTACCTGACAGGAGCGCCTCTACTCTGTGCAGGTTTCAGCAAGACTGTCACAGTACTGTCAGTTTGATTCAAAGGTGTTTCAAGTTCATATGGTGGCATAGAGGGTGCTAGAATAAGAAAAGAAAAGAGGCAGAAATAATTATTATTCCTGTATTTCTTCTTTCAAGAGCTGTATCTTTATTTGAATAGGTGATTTTAAAGACTTCTTCAAATACAATGACCATATTATAGGCCTAAGATGCTTTCTGTTTACAACACAAGTGTGAGACCACTGTTAAATAACTTCGAGGAGGTGGGGAGGAGAAAAAAAGAAAAACCAAACAAAGAAATTTTGTCTCACTGCCAATTTCAAGACAGGAAACAGACACTAGTAGGAGTAAGTTTGCAGTAAGTATTGAAAGTCCACGACTTGGAAACAGAAAAGTTATCTCAAGAAGAGCATCTGCGAATGTGCATGCTGAAGTGACTGTAGTTTTTGAAAGAGAGCCCAGCTTTCTCAGTATGTCAGTTGTATCGGGATGCACTCTCAGAATTTGTCATGCCTGGAATTTTAACTAGTGCTGTAACTGTCCTGGGCCCATTACCCACCACAGACATAATTTACAATAATGAAGCAGGATTACCACCATGAGAGTGTATCTTCGTTTGAAGCCATACTCAATGGTAGTTTTGCAAACTATGTCTTCATTAAGGAATTACAGTTGGGATAAAACCAAACGATGCCTCAGTTATTGTCTTTTACTGTTGCTACTTTTTTCAGTGCTATCGTCTAGTCACATTTTATCATCATATTGGATGGAAGGCTGCTTGCTTAATTGGTTGTTTAGCAGCCTGTTGTATCCTTAGAGTCCAGTTGTTAATGATGATACACAATTAACAGATTAAAAAGCTACAGCAGCAAAAAGCTGTCATTGCAATGATCTTTTCTGACCACAAGAATAATGCTGGGCAGTGAACTTCCCTAAACTAATTCATGCTGAAAAAGAAAATACATTTGGCAGAGGACAAGATCTTTTTTTTTAGCAGGTTCTTCCAATGGTTAATTATAGTCCATGATGAATATGGAGACCTATTTGGCATCTCAATTTGTTTAGCTTAATCTTCCAGCCACTGGATATTTTGTGTACCATACTGAAGAAGTCACTTAAAGTATGCTCCGCATACACATAGCAACCTGTGGGCCCCTATAGCAAATTAAATAGCTGCAACAACATGAGTCTTTCTTTCAAGTGTATTTTCCAGTCTTTTTCACTTTCCCAGCAGTAGCTGCATCTACTTGAAAGGCATATGAACTCTCTCCATTATCCATATTGCCTTACATATCCAAGTATGCCGTGAAAACATTAACAACACTTTCACTGCTTTTCATTGATATTCACCAGTCTTGAAATGCTTTACAAATATAAAAATTAATGTTCAAAAACGTCCTTGTAAGATGAGAGGGTTTTATTCTGCTTGCAATCCTGGATATAAGGTACAAACATTTAGACTAATCATTTTAAGTAAATTGGGTACCCACTTTGAGAAGCTTAATGGTATATTATACAGTACTTTAAAGATTCAGACACAATTTTCACATATTTCAGTTTTGCAGTTTTGAATATCCAGAATTTGTTCACACAATGCCCCATTTTCAAGTTGGCCATCCTGAAGAAAATAAGGGAACCACAGAGTAAGTGCACCTCCAAAAAGCTGTGTGGACTCTTAATGTTTTTGGAACACTGCAAGTGTCACTTCTTGCCTTTGGTCTCCTGCGCACATTTTAACAAGTCCTGTAATCTTCCTAATTTATGTCTCCTAGGTCCCTACTTGCACTCCAAATCAATCTTAGTGTCTCTCCACCAAAACTGTCTTCCTGTCCAGAGTATGAGTTGTGGTTCTCCAAATCCCACTTTTTAGTCCTGGCTGTTTTCTCTTCACCACATATACTTGGACATTATCTGTTCTTCCACTTTTCTCCTGCTAGGTTAGGACTATTCCTCCTCCACACTGCCCACATGTAAAGAAGGAGCAGAGAAAACAGGAGATATTTTTCCTGTCCTCAGTTTTTGCAACTGCATGCCCTCGTCTTTGGCAGCAGAAAGCTCAGATGCACTAAAAGGTAACGCCCTTATAGACTATCTGTGTTGGGCCACACTGAGTTGATGAACACACAGGCAAGGCTCTCAAAGCTGGGAGAACTTAAATCTATTCAGTAAGTATGGTATCTATGGTAATATTTGCTGCCCAATTCTGAAACTTTCCACCATTTATGTGCAAACTGTAACAATTACAAATTGCCCAAATCTAGACAGATTTTCAGAGTGATGGTCAAGGTTAATGTCCCTCTTCTTGCTAAATATTTAAATCCCAGTTTGGAAGCACTTCAGTAATGTATCAGTCACCAGAATTTTTCACAATGTCAGCCACGTTTCTCAGATGGATGAAATTCTTCTTAGTATGAAAGGCAGCATACAAAACTTCAGCCCACACTGCTGACTTCACAAAGTTACATGCAACAGAAAACAGTCTTCTAATGGAGTGCCCATCATTTCTGATAGCATGCACTGCTACCACCTCTGCTTTTGGTAATACATATTTACACACAGATCACTTCATCCATCAATGCCAATCACACAACTGCAGAATGAAATATGCCAACTATTTACAGTACTGAATAGTACTATTCAAACACTTAAGACAGGAAATTAAGAGTATCTTATACAAATGAAAATACAGTCTGGAGTTAGACAAAGTAAAATGCAATGACTCAATCTAGAAATTGGTCTGAATGCACTGTTGCCACCTCATCTGTTCTAATAAATAGCAAACCCTTTAATTCATAAATGTTCAGTGGTCTTGTTTCACATCTTTCCAAAATGGAGAGCACTGGCCACATCAAGAGCCTCAAAGCTTTACAGGAAAACAATGAGATCACAGGCCAACAGCACTGCAAAGAGGATACCATATTCAACAGCTAAAATTTCAGTTGTGATTTTTCAGTGAGACTAAGAAATACACGCATTCTGCTTCTATTTTAAATTCCCCAGGAGACTGGCTTTAACTACCCATGGACAAGTCATAAACATTCCCTGTTAGTGAAGTAACTAACACGAAATAATGAGAGAGTGGGCTGCAGACAAGATAGCTTGCAAAACCTTGCCACATGGTAACCTGGAGGTTATCCTCATTCCCAAACATGCCTGAAATGTCTGTTTGCACCATTGAGTTTTAGTTGGGGACATATAAAATTTAGAAAAGAACAAAAATTTAAGATCCAGAACTATTCCCAAATGTTCAGATTATCATCCATTCTCAATAGTCTCCTTCCTTCCTTCCTCATTGTAATACGAGATGATTCTGCTATCTTAACTCCTATCAAGTCTTGGTGTGTCAGAAATTGATTTCTGACAGAGAGAGATTTTGCTCAGTATAGGAAAGGGGATGAAAAATTAATCCCATCTTTACTGATCACTGTTAATTATGTTAAGACTTCCTATAAAGAATTATTTTGTAACTTGAAAATTACCAACTAACTTCTGTATTGGCAATAATTTCCACCTTGCATTAACTGCCCTTTCCTATAATAAGAAAAAATAAATTGCTCTATCTCTGATTAACACTTGTTACTTGTTTTCATTCCAGTGAGGACAGTAAACGAGTGATGTGGACAAGCACACAGAATGAGAGCAAAAGAGAAACAAGATGTTGCACCCAAATGCTTTCCTCTATCTTTTCTGAAAAGCACAGTTTACCACAAATAGATAAGGCAATTTTCTATAAATATTATTAAGGGGCCATAGTTCAACTGTCAGTTTAATTCCCAAGAAGACTGTAGAGAAGTGAAGAGTAAAAGGATTTCAACTGAAACTTTGCAAAACATTTTGTCATCAATTACATAAGCATTTTAGAGGACGTAATAGTATTGCGTCCCATGAGCTAGAGAAATGAAGTGTTCCTCTGCCTCTGGGAGGGCTTTAAAACATTGCTGGTGGATTTACAGAAGTGACAATGTCATGCTGCTGCTATTTGAAAACCAGTAGTCCTGATGTTCTTGTCTAATACAGTTTCATATCCACTTCAGTCCACACGCCTGCTAGGAACATACTCAGACGGCAGCTAGCTACACTTTCTAAGTGAGTGCTAGACATACAGTATTTCTGCTCTACTCTCAATTGTTCATGGATCATTGAAGAGATTTTCCAGCACCGTTACTGTACTAATTTAGAATCATGTCAAGGCTGACTAAGCTCTGAATGAAACCTTCATCCTCATGTCCAAAAAACCCTATGCTAAATGTTGCAACAGCAGCTGGCACTGACTGCAGGCACATAATTCATAGGGTTTCTTGGGTCATAAGTTACACTTGTGAACAGGAATTTCAAAGTACTAGCTGATATTTAAGCACTTGGAAGTTTTTCAAATATGTTAATACACGTCATTTTGCCATCTTCAGGTCTGAACATGTATTTTACTTCTTCAATTTGCTGCTTGTTAAATCCTAAAGAGGAAGTAAACAACAAAAGAATTACCCGTGATATTATCATAAGCAAATTATAATAGTCTTTAATCGAGTACCTGATATTTTAGTGGTGAACTGATTTGTGATTGGAGGTCCAAAGCCCTTAGCTGTGCTGGCTCTAATGGTGAAAGAGTAGGTAGTGCCAGGATACAGTCCAAAAAAGAGATAGTGCGTTTCATTTCCCAGCTTTGAGACTCGTCCACTTTGATTGGACAAATCTATTTCTGGGTCAAAGGAACTGACTGCTTTGTAGGTGATCTGCAAAAGAATAAGAAAGTTATAAACTACCTTGAACAGATGGACAGAGATTGCATCTTTATCCAGTAAACCGTTCAGATGTATGCGCTGTCAGACATTTCATGACAAGCTATCTTATTCTCTTATACTCTTCAAATTCCAAATCCCATGAAGGGACACAGAAATTCAGCTGTAACTGGTATGAGTTATTACTTTTATAGATACAGAGACTTAGCGGCAGCTAGATTACAACTCTAAAGGATGGGCTAAGGCTTACATTAATTCCTTCAAGATGCTGGCTTTAACAGTGTCATTTTTTGAATTCATCTTCCTGTTGGTTTCAATCATTAACAACAGGAAAACCAAAACAACCAGGTAAACAGATAAGCGAATAACAGAAGGTGTAGCCCCCAGTTCCAGCTGACCTCAGTATAATTACACTTTGCTTTGAATAACATTATCTGTAAAGGATGATAAGGGCAGCTTAAGGCAAACTTTTCAGGAAGTGGGTAAAGCTTCTATTTTAGTCTGAAGCTTAGCTATTGTAATTGCTAATTTGGAATTTTTCAGGTTATTACATTGTACCTAGGTCAGATACTCATTTGGAGGAAAGGCAAGATAAAATGTTAAGTAATATATGCAGAGTGTACATTGTATCCTCAGCTCCTTCTCTGATTCAAACAGCATTTTCAGTTTTCATTAGAAATGTTAATATAAGTTCACAGTAAAATTTGATACAGATTTCTTCTATTAATTACTAATTTCTATGCACTGTAATGAGAATTTAAAAATAAGAAATCCATTAAAAAAGTAAAAATGATTTATCCCTCCTTTTTAAAGTTTCATTTCTATGCAAATAATTCCAAACACTTTTATTATACAAAGTGATAACTGACACTCCTTTAGGTATATTTATTCAATATCATTATAATTAATAACACATGTAAGACAGTACATAGAAATATCTAAGTGTTGGAATTACACACCTTAAACACTTGCAATTTCCTAGAACCTCTGACTTAATGAAAATTGATTTTTATATGACCCATCTAACATAACACCAATAAAGTGCTGAAAATTAGTAATAAAAACTTTGATACCACCTAGATAAACCCCAACATTATTTCAGTAGATATAGGCAGATTGTCTACAACTCCTCATCCATAAACTGCACTGCAAGTGCCTTAAAAATGGCTCAACTAACTCTCCTAATTATGACAGAATATTACATTACCAAATATTTGAACTTTTATCAGTAAAGAAATAAAGGTTCCATATTGCCCAAAATAATCTCCCTTTCTGATGACAACTGATGTTATGTCTGCTTGTGGGAGAGTGGCTCAGAACTTTCTTTAGAGATTTTAAAAGACAGGTTGAACAACTGCATCACAACTATGTTTTATACACAGTTGATCCTGTTTTGCTGCAGATACGTGAACTAAAAGATGTCTTTCAGCTCCCTTTAACTCTGTTTTCTGTATTTCTAAGATTCTTAACTGGAATTTCCAAAATCTCACTTAAGTTTTACTCAAAATAATACCAGGCTATTGGAGACTCCACAGTCTATGTTAGATTCTTAGAATTTTTCTGCAGCATTTAGTTATTAGATAGCTGAGAGCTGATGTTCTGGAATGATGGATGAACAAAACGGGCACAAGGGTCATTTTCTTACTGCATCCTGACTATTTTTATCAAATTGAGATGGAACCTTGCCCAAAGAACTAATCGCTTTATTCCTACAACTGTGGATCTGTACTGGTGCTAGAGGAGCAAAATGGTATAATTTGTCATTATGTCATTTCTTCATCTAAAGGCTTTGTTCTTTAAATATTGGTAAAATAATTAGATTTGCACATAATTTCACAATAGCAATGAATACTTTAATATTTGATATTTTAACAAACTTCTAATATATGTGATAGCCACATTTATTAAAAGACTGTCTCCTTCAGGCCCTAAAAGCAAATGCCTGGCACCACTAGGTTAGTGCTCATCTGATAGACCATTCTCTGAAAGGTGAATGCCAAGGGCACTGTAGTTTTCATGAACATACCAAATACGACATGTTTGTGCAAGAGCATCTTAAGTGGCTGTGCTTTTCAGATCAGAATATTTGATGTACACACAACAAGTCATAGGCAGGAGTTAAGACAGCTCACTTCTCAAGCTTAGATTATTTGGAGCTGTCCTGGATCCACTACCTTGACAGCACAATGATCAGCCAGAGAGGTGCCTACTGAGACATCATGAATAGTCTAAACCTATCTATAAACCACAGGTACATAAATTTCATCTAACTTGTCTGGATCTTACCCTGTCACCTGCTTCAGTTAGCTAAAATATGCCTCAAGTATACTTTTATATTTCACCTCAAGTATACATTTCAAATAGATGAAATGTCCCCAGGAATCACTGTGTATATTTGCTGGCCTCTGGGTAGTTTAGCAGTCATATTTATAAAACCTTTGTGATACATTTTAGGCTTATAAGCAAACACCAGGGCAGAAAAAGTATTGACACATAAGCTTTCAGCAACTATGTGTCTGTTCACCCGACTGGACTACGTCAGCATCTTTAAAACAAGGGACAGTTTGGTTGTATCAGTCTGTTGGCATCTTTTACTCAAAAAGTGATTAAATCAAGTTTATGATTTAACTGTTTGCCTTGCTCCCTCAGTCTCTGCTTTGAGGTGTATTAGACAACCAGTATAAGGAGGTATCAGCGTTTACTTTTCAATATTCTGTTCACTGTTGGAATGATAGTTTCTTTTGACTTGCACAGTCCTGACTACCTTAAAAAGTCTGGCCAACCTATTCTTTTCCATCTCTGAATACACCTGCACAACTGCCATTACAGATGATAGACTTCTGTACGTATATAAATTACAGAATGAACTGCATGTATACAGAGCATATACTCCTCAGCAATGTAATTAGACATGCATGCATGTTTGTAAGTAGAAAGATGATTCATCAATGCATGTGTCTATAGCCTAACATCAGTAAGAACATTAATATATTAACTAAAACATTCTGATCCCTGAAGATAGGCAACTGTTAAACTAGCTGGAAAGTAGTTAGCTTTATAAAAAAATCAATTCATACTTTTTCATAACATTTTATCCTCTTACAATAAAGTAGTTTTCAAAACAGTATCAATAGGTTACCATTCAATTTAACTTTTCTTTTACACAGTATCTCATTTAGGTGTTTTTTTTTTTAAACAAAGCATTTCAATACCAATTTTGTAGTAAGGTCAGGTAAGAAGCTTAACAGTGATTACTGTCTGACAGCTTAATCTGTGCAGTCTTTTGTCAATTTTTCTAAAAGGTATTCAGGCAGAGGTTCTACATGAGGAAAAGCAGTGATTTTTAGACATCTAACAACATACAATTTGTTGAATTTGCATTTAAAAAATGTTAGGGGATTTTTTTTTTAATTATGCCTGCTTGTTTCTATTACAATAGGCTCCCTGTAATGAGTCTTATCTAAATGTGATGTTGACTGTCACCACTGTGTAATGCCTCCTATTTTTTAAAAAATTCACTAAGATCTCTCTTTCAATCTTTATAATATTTGATCCACATTACTAGGTAGAATGCTGTATCACATGCTTCTAAAAATATCAGGTTTCTTAAAGCTGATAACCCAGGGACATTTTGCTTCCTGCATAATTCACTCCTACATTATGTATGTGATTTTATTACTTTGTAACTGGTACTATCTTCAAAAAGAAGATTCATTTTACATAAACTGTAAAAAATAAAAAAAAAAAAAAAGAATTTCTTACAAATTATGCACTTTTGAAAGCAAAACTATACATAAAAATTTAAACATGGGAAATTGCTAGGTACCTCATACAGAGTAATTACACCATATGTTTGCGCTGGCTCTCTCCACTGAAGAAAAATCTTCTCTTCAAAGGTGCTCCCTTGAATGGATTCAAGTGGCACAGCACTTGGCACTAATGGATAAAAAGAGGAAAAAAAGATCTTTTGAGAAAAATTTCAGAAGGAGAAACTCTGCTTAATATTTGGGCTGTTGAGGCATAAAACCTGTCCCATTATTATTTCCCCAAGACTGAAGCAAAGGCCAGGACAGCTCAGGAGGAGAATGATTAATTTAACAAGACTATGCTGTAAAGGAAACCTGTGTCACCTTCAGCGTAAGAAGGAATTAGTGAGCATCACACTTTTCCCATAAAACACTACTGATGAAAGAAAAGGACAAATTAGTGTTTTATAAGGAATTAGGCAATATCTCAAATATAAATTCCTGTAAATAAAATCTACTCGTGATACTTACTTATCAACAGTGTTACTGTCCCACAGTGAACAACATAGCAAACATTCATATATAAAAATGGACAAGTATTGAAGTAACAAGGTACAGTTTCAACAGACTGAACTGGAATGGTTAGCTTGGAAAGATGAGCCACATGTTGAACAGAACAGTAATGCTCACTGACATTAGACCCAAAGGCCTACAACAGGGTGAATGTAAGGAAAATACAAAGCACCCAAACCAAAAACCTAACATTATTCATTTTTCTTAAAAGTCTCTTAATTTATGAGAATGAGCTCTGAAGAGTCAGGGCTGTCAGATCACTGTCAGATATCCGTTTCTGTTACTGTTTGTTCTGCAACAATCTCCTTATCCCTCAGCCAACCTCAATACAGTTTTCAGAGAAGATGTGTAAACAGCACATGGACACGTATTTGCAATCTTATTTTTGTAACAACAGTTGCAATGGAATGTGAAAAGAAAATCCTGAAAAATGCACACAGGACTGTTGTGAGGCAACAGGCATCGATGGGTTAGCACTCTTCCACAAACTGCGTGAAAATACAGTAAGAACATGCACTTAACATTTTCCACACGCTAGAGAAAGAAGGTGGAAACTACTTGCTACAGTGGTTGAAATACCTTCTCAGACCCCTTACTGAGATTTACTCAAATGGTTAAATAGGAAGATCTGCAAACAAGACAACTGGTGACTCCTTCCCATCACTAGGTCTGGTAGAGCAGTATCCTCCTCCTACTGCTCCATGTTGTTGGTCTGGGAGTTTACATAGTTTAACTTCATAATCGTCTCTCCATAGCTCTCCATAGAGTCTCTTGCTCTACCACAGGGAAGCTCCAAGGGCACAGGTGATGGTTTTTGAAGTGGCTTACCAGTCTTGTACGGACCAGTAAGATTACGCCTTTAGGGCAACGTTAAGTCTGGGCACTAAACTTTGCTTCCAAGTAGCAAAGAACTGGCAAAATTCAAATGGAATCATGGGGCTAATGATTTATGTGTAAAGGGAGAGGCATTAAATACAGTGTAAGTATGTTGAAGGTATAACAAAACACTGTGGTAAGTCTCTAAAATTATCTGAAGGCCATGAAGTCTGAGCAGTTCTGCTATGAGAAACACGAGGTCAAACACTGGCAGAGGTTACCTAGAGAGGTTGTGGGATATCCACCTCTGGAGAGGCTCAGAACTCAACTGCACAAAACCTCAAGCAATCTGCTCTCACTTGATTTGCTCTGAGAAAAAGGTTGGACTAAATGAGCTCTGGAGGTCCCTTGCAATCTCCATGATTGTGTGAGTTGAAAAATTATGATGGTTATTTGGGTCGGTATACTCTGTTGTCTTACATCCAGATTTATGTACCTTACTGGAGGAAAGGTACATAACCTTAGAGTATACAAAAAGTTGTCATTTTTGTCCAAGGTATTCTCTCAAGCACTGGTGCTGGTTCTTAATAGGTCTTGGAATAATATAAAGTTCCAGAGGGCCAGGAATAAGAACATGTTATGCAAAATTCTACAGAAAATACATGAACAGCCCAGATAAGAATAAGGCCGTTAGCTTTGTCATCCTACAGTTGAACTAAATCAAAATTAGAGGATGACAGCAGAATTAATTCTAATTAAACAATGTTTTGTTAGCTATGCTTTGTCAAATCCTTTGCAATAGCAGCTGTACATTCCTAAATTGTTTAATTTATTCCCTCATATATTTTGATTAGAAATTAGTAGTACACAAAACCAAGACAACATATGTTGAATGATTTAACAGGTTTAAATGACAGACTTCAAGTATTTGTTATAAAAGGAACTCATCATTGCTGATTTTTTTTCTAGAAATCTTTCCAATATGTTTGCCGTAAACCTATCACTGATCTGGAAGAAAATACAAAGCCATTCCTATTCAGATTGCAGATGACAAAACTGGAAGGAGGACAGATTGGTTACATAAAGCAACACCAGTCATTTGAAAAGGTCTTTGAACAGTATGCATTTTAAAATAGTTAAAAGCAAGGTCAAAAAACTTGGGTGCACTTGTAGAGGGCACTACGGAGTGCTCTGGAAAGGTGAAACTGATTCTTGCTGCCTGACCAATTCAACGAGGAATCACATTTTGGTATCATAGCTAACAGAATTCCAGTAAACTCTCTGCAAGTATAATCACAATAACATCATGGAGGACTTAGGAGGACGGCATAATCTTACCATGAAATATTACTAGAACGTTACGGAGACACAGCTGCCAATTCTGTTGTCCATGTTTTTTTGGAAAAAGACACTCATAAATTACATTATTGCTCAAAATTAAAAAATGAGATCTGAAACCCCCATATTAGCTGAAAATTCCTAAAAGGAAGGGAATATATATATATTTCAATGTCTGTATATGGAATATATTGTCTGAATAAGCAACTAACAGTGTCCAGTGGTTGGAAAGCCAAAGCTAGAGAAAAAATTGAAACCACAAATCAAGAACAAATATTTAATGTTGAACACATTGTTCTGTAGGAAAACTTACATGAAGATACTGTGGACAATCACCTGAAATTTCTTCAAAATGATACTGGAACTTTTAATAGGCAGAAGACAGTTCAAGCACAAGTTATGAGTTTAATGAAGAAATTACTAAATTATGTGTGATGTTTTAAGTTACGTAAAAGACCATTATAACACATTCAATGGACCCTTTAATACCTTAAAATTGGCAAAGTTGGTAGGAAATTTGTTACAGAGTTAGTGAAAGTAGACCGTGCATTTACACAGAAAAGTGTATTGACTATCAGGCAGTACGCATGTGTAAGTATTTGTAAATACAAAACTCACCATCTTCATCAGTTTGTACTACAAGTTCCTGGCTTTCTTTTCGTCCTTCAGGATTCATTAGCACTAATTTGATGCTGACATTTGTGTATGGTGAGAGATTAGTAATTGTGTGCTGGGGATGTGAACTTTCTGTATCCCAGCTTACTTCTTCTCTCACTTGCTCTTGTCCTCCAGCCTGGTAACGGTAATGGACTGTGAGGTTGTATCGATGGCAACGTGTGACATTATATCCAAATGGTTCCCAGCAAATGGTGATTTGTCTAGATTTGATCTCCATAACCTCTAGTTTTCGTGGCCCTCGCATTGGATCTGCAAAATTACCAACATAATTGCAGTATGATTATTTATTTACATGATAGTAGTAACAAGACTAGTAAGTTGTACATTTCCATAAATATGACATATAAGCAGAAACAGAAATTCACTGCTTTATCTCTTGTAGTGCAAATGACAATGAAATGAAAGCATAGACCTCTGAAAAATCAGAGGAAAAAAAACCCAAACAAAATGTGAGAAAGGGACAGAAAAGTGTCTTTGATGAAAAACGAAGAGCAAACAAAGTACCAGAAAGTTTTTATGCTTTAACTCAAAGTGCATGATAGAGTTTAAATGATGCTTATTTTTTTACCTATCTGTTGCTTGCACAAAAAAAATACATCCAATTTTTTTTTTTAGAAATTAATTTGCATTAAGACTTTTAAAGAAAAGCCCTTCACAAAGCAAGTATCTAAAAAGAAAAATTAATTTTTAGGGAAAACTTGCAAATACATGGTGATTTTCTCCCAGGACTGTTTATACAAAGTAAAAGTGTTAAGTGGTTCTTCAGCTATTTCTTATTCAATTGTTTTTAAGTTAGACTGAATGCATTTACTCAATCTCTATTTGGCCAGGACATAAAGTTAATATTTCAATTCCTTTAAAATAGTCCATAGGGTTCTTTCCCCATAAACATTACCTGTTAATAGCTTCCCCCTCCCAGTCTAAAATAAACAGTGCAAATACCTCAGTTTGTCATAGTTGTTTAGCAAAGAATAAAAAGAAACAGACAAGAGGCACATCAGCTGATACAATATTGCATCTGTTTTCCTGGTGATCTCTCAGTTGATAACCAGCCATAAATCACATCTAACAAAATCATACCCAAGAACTTGTGGCTATTTATATATGAAAATCAAAGACTGTCATTGATGTAGTTAAATTTTCTTCATACAGTCATAGAATCAGCTAGGTTGTAAAAGACCATTAAGCTCATCAAGTCCAACCTTTACCCCAGGACTGCCAAGTCCCCCACTAAACCATGCCACTGAGGGCCTCGTCTACATTCAGTCCTACTGGTCCCAGCAATTGAGACAGAAAAGTGAAACCAAACTTCCAGCATATTACAGCAAAACCACTGAGTTGACGCACCCTCCCACGTTTTCAAAACACTGCCATTAATAGAACTATTATACATATTTAGCAATAATCTGGGTTTTTTCATATTGGAGCCCTCAGCAAGATTAAAGACAATGTCTGGTTTTATCCACTACTTCACTAGTTAAATACTTAGAAGAGTTTTAATGAGCTAAAAGCCTCTTACACGTAAACAAATTAATATGCATCTTCCCTCTTTTATGTTTATTAATCAACATGTCTTCACTAGGAATGTTCTAAACAATTTACACAGGATTTCATCTTTCTACTTTTTAATAAAATCCCTGCATGCTTGAAATATTTGTTCAAAGATGTTATTCATCTTAACTCCTTGAAGAAAAGGTGTTAAGAAATTGCTCGTTCTCTCTAACATCTACAAAGCACGGTATTTTTTCTCCTTTCAAATCCTCCAGCTTCTTTTTTCTTTTTCCTTTTTTTTTGTTTTTTTGTTTTTAATTGCCACTACCCAACAGTGTTGATCACCAACATACATAGAATATTTGACAATCTGTGACAAAATGGCAATGTAAAACAAATTCAATAACAGATCTAATCCTAGTCTCCTTTCCAGTGACTGACTGGTGAAAATATACTTACCAAGGATAAACACTATAGAACCATTTACCTGCTTCCACATACAGATACCCTAGCTAAGAATCCTGGTGTTTGAGACATTTTCTACTGCTACAACAATTAAGATTAATGAGGGCAAACCTCAAAGACTAGCAAGTCCTAGGAGTTTCATGTCTTCTTTAAGCATTTACTTCTGCATAATTCAGGCATAAATAAAATGAAAAAAAAATAGAAGGAAACTAATTTTTTATTTTGTTTCCTGTCAGCTTCTAAGCATTCCTTCATGTAGGTGAGACTGTGAATAGCAAAGAATATTTGGTGGGTATTGTGTAACTGTACTGCTATGTGATTGGGCTAAATAGGACTAGAAAATCAACAAAATCGGGGTGACCCTGACATACAACATTAAGCAGCTGAACAAAGCTCCTAGCTGCAAGAACATGGAACAGCCTGCTTACTTCCAGAGTAGGCACATCAGAAAATTCACAGAGGAGCTGAGAAATCATTTTATTAGAGACATAAAACTAATTTGTAACATTTTAAAACTGTAACTGAGTGTTTCTAAGCTGTGCAAAAAAAAAAAGTTAATGGATCAAAACCTATCCCAGATTTTTGCCCAGGATGAAGATATTCTTATGTCATGTCACCTTAACAAAAAGTATGTTAGCCCTCTAGTTAAATCTTGCAGTCATTGCTATGAGAATGACAGATACATTTTTACTTCTAACAAAACAGACCAGGGAAAAAAGAAATTAGATTGTAAAGATGGAGACAATACAGCTTTTCTTGATATTCACAGGATAAAGCTCATCAGACACAGGAAATACCCTGGTTGCTTTGGTTCCTGTCTTGCTTCTGTAATCTGTAGTATCAGAAAACTATGCAGCTCATACCTGTTTTTCTTACCATTCATTAAGAGTTTATGGAACTGATAGGGCCCTAATGACCCCTTCATGGGGTAAGTGTAGTGTGTCAACAACTCAATGACAGCATGGAGTGGAAAGAAAGGGAGAGTTAGAATATAAAAAGAACCCTCTGGGACACAGCAGAGGAAGTCATTAAAGCAAGTCCCTCTATGAAGCATCAGGTGGGATAACTGCTGGTTTATGCGGGATGTCCACTCAGAAAGTAAGGTTGAATATTCCAAAGAGGTTTGTCCATGAAAGAGCATCTGAAGATACAGGCCTGTACAAATAATCTATTTTGTGTTCTCAACGTCACTTTTAAATTCTCAGAATGGACATGGTTAGTGGAACAGATGATGCTTTATTATTTCTTTCATCAAATAAACATAATTCCTGAAGTACCACTACCTTATTCTGTTTATTTTAGTTTTCTTTCCAATACTACACTTCTTTGATTTATCAGATGTGACTTCATTACAGATCTGAGGATATCAGTTCCCATCTGCTCTATATAGCTGAGTTCTTAGTCAGATGTAATTTTTGGTTAAGATCAGTTAATTCATACAGTAAACAGGAAAGAGATGAAGGGGAATACTTCTACTTTTAACAAAAAATAAAAGCTAATGTAACAATGGAATTTTTGGATTAAAAACCACTGTGGCTCAAAACAGCCATGAAAAATAGCAGTTACTGCAACAAAAGATAGAAGTTTCCATTTGATCAAGTTAGCAGTGAGCTTCTCTGGAGGTATCAGTGTATACGTGGGGAAAGAAAATTGTTACACAACACAAAATAAATGACAGCTAATGACTATGTTTTAAAAGGGGAAGCTGAATCAATTACCACAGCATACTGACTTCATTTATCTGATTTTATTTTCTACCAGATCTTTGTATCACTTTCCCTTGGTGAGTTCCCAACTTTAAGTGAAAAGGTAAGCATTCGACAGAGATGCTGCTGTTGTGCTCACGAGACTTGCACTAGCTATTCATGTAATACTTGAAGACTGTTATCCTAGCAATGGTCTGCTGTTGTTACCTTGCATCAAGTAAGGTAAGGGACAAAGAGAAGTGTCATTTCACAGTGCTAATCACAACTGAAATCACATTTTTAAGTGCAGAAAATTAATACGTCACACCATTTATACTGTATGCAACATACACACCTGTCCTGGGTTCAGCTACAGCAGTCATTTTGTCTCCTTCTTAGTAGCTGGTGCAGTGCTGTGTTTTTGACTTTCAGTCTGGGAACAACGCTGATAACACCGATGTTTTTAGTTGTTGCTCAGTAATGTTTACTCTGACCAAGGACTTTCTCAGTCTCATGCTTTGCCAGAGAGGAGGGGAAGCCAGGAGGAAGCAGAGGCAGGACACCTGACCCAACCTGGCCAAAGGGGTATTCCATACCACAGCACGTCATGCCCAGTATATAAACTGGGGGGAGTTACCCGGAAGGCCAGATCGCTGCTCGGGTCGGGCTGGGTATCGGTCGGCGGGTGGTGAGCGGTTGTGTCCTTTTCCCTTGTTATTCCTCTTATCATTATTACTGGTAGCAGTAGTGGTTTGTATTATACCTTAGTTACTGGAGAGCTGTTATCTCAACTCGTGGGAGTTACATTCCTTCGATTCTCCTCCCCATCCCTCCGGGAGCGGGGGGAGGAAGGAAAAGGGGGGGAGTGAGCGAGCGGCTGCGTGGTTCCAAGGTGCCGGCTGGGCTTGAACCACGACAACACCTCATACCACAACAGCTATTTGCTGAACCTTTGTTTCTTCCTCACTCGGGAAAGGCCCTCCTTGCAGAGAGGCTATAGAGCCAGACCTCCCAACTCACTTGGGAGTTCTCTAGATGAACTGAGTCTCCGTCACTCCTCAATATCCCAGCTATTTTCTTGTGCCTCACTGGTAAAATCATGCAGCAAATGGGGAATATGAAGCCTACCAAATCCTAAGAGAAAAGATTTTCCTCCCAAAGGAGCGTACTGCCTGTCATGCCTGAAACTTAGCCAGGTAGTTTTTACTAATTCCCCTGCTGGCACCTGCAGCATTTTTCATACTGTTCTGCCAGCTTCAGCAGGGTATCAAGCAGTGAATTCTGACAGCTGCAGCTCTGACCTGAGGGACCAGCAAGCCTGGTTCTAGCCCCTGGCACTTTAGCATCCCATTTAATCGGTGATCTTGGCTCCTTCTCTGGTCCCCTCTGTTTTCCTGAGAATATGGAGAAGAGGCTGACAGACAGGATCAATTTCCATTGCAGCTGCAATTCACAGCTCATTTCTCTGGAACTTCACACTTTACCTCTTGCCACAAGTACAATGCTTTTTCAGAAACTCAATTTCAGAATCACAGAGACATTTACGTGTATTTTTAGCATCCTGACATTGATCATCAAAACTTGGGTTTAGCATGAAAACACAGTCTTGGAAGTTTTGTCTTTTCACCACAGACTGTGCAGACCTACTGAAATAAGAGATGAAGAAAAGAATGGTGGTGTGGTGATTTTCTGCCACTCCATGCCACTCCAGTAGCTGCAGACATCTGGTGTGTGTTAGATACTATTCGAAAACATCTGAATAGGAATGAAGAATTTACTTCTTGTCTAGGCAAACTACCAGTGTGGTTAGCTCTGTAGCAACTCTCATGATTTAAATTCCAGACGGGACTCCATGGTCCTTCTACAGGAAGTAAAGTATGAACAGAACAAGAAAATATACAAATATAAGATGAAAACTGAATCATTTGAGATTTAAGAAATTATCCACTACAGCTTTTTTAAACACAGACATTAACTGTATTAAATTACAATTAAATGTATAGACTTTGTCACAGATTGCCTTAGCAGTCTTGTTCAAATCACTTAACATCTTTTCACACCAATTCACTCTGGGTAAAATACTCTGGAGGCAGAGTACTCTAGCATTAGCACCAGAGGGTGTCGCACACAATTTCATGAATGCCTACAACTTGCATACTACAGTGATTGAGACCATAAGCACAAACACACTTTAGACTTGATTCCAGATGATAAATCAGGGCTGTATCTGATTCAGGAGACAATTTAAGACATATGCTTTGTTTCAAAAAAGACTACTTGTGTTTTAAGTCAAACACATGCTCTAAGAGCTTGCCAGAACTGGTAAAAGTTATCAGGCTGTCAGTGCACTTTACTGAATCAGAAGTACCTTCCAGGTACAAAACAGAACAGCTGAGGAGGTGACATGGAAAGTTCAATTCTCCATGAAGAAAAAATAAAACATTAAACAAAAATTAATAATAGAGATCACAACTTTTACTTTATATATATTTATGTACACCGTACTTCATCCATATTTCTCTTTACTTGGTAAAACTCCTCCCTGCAGAGGTTTTAAAGCCAGACCTCTCTACTCATTCTACAGTTCTCCAGATAAACAGATACTCTGTTGTTCCCCAGGAGCACAGATCATGAAGTAATGAAGTACAATTTCATCTATAGGGGAAGAGACTATATTCCTTCTAAGCCAGCTGCTATCAAAGTAACAATGTTTGATTTGGTTTTAGAAAGCAAGTCTCAAGATTTGTATATATCTCCAGTTGACAACAAACAAGAAAGTAGGTAAAAGATTTTAGTTGTTTGGCTTGTCCTTATTTGATTTTATATACATGACTGCAAACAATTCGAAGTTGCCTGCAAACTAACTGTTTTGTAAAAGATCACATTCAACTGTGACGGAATGATTTTTATACTGTAATTCTTCCTCATCTGCATTCTTCAACAACAGATTGAAGTTCAACAAGAGCTCCTCTTTACTCAAAATATCAAATGATTTATCAGATCTGGTAATAGAGCTGGGCTTTTCAAATTTCAATTTCCAAAAACTGCAGAATTCTGTGAGGAAATAATCAATGGGCAAGATTTTGGGTAGCATAATTTTACAGTTTTTTAACACATTTTTATTTTGGTCAACAGAAATATTAGATTTATGTAGCTACAGCTCAAAGCCTAAGGAACAGTCAAATTTGTTACTGTGAAGAACTGCTTTGTAGTTAGGATTAAAGGGAGAAAAGGGCCACTTTACTCTTGTGATTTTTCATACCACCCGTTATTTGTGTTATAAAAGAAAGGAATCAAACAAAGAGAAGGCAAGCAAGGAAACAAAGGGACAAATGACTCATGCTCAAAATCAAAATCCTGGTATGATGTTGCTGATGTCATCGTCCTGCTGAGTCCCATCATTTTAAAGTGAAAACAAAGACTAAACTCCCAGTGTGCACAAAGCTGCTGAAGATCCCAAAATGACCCTTGGAGTGAAGAGGGGCAAATTAGAGGGTGGTCACCTTCCTTATCTAAGCACACAGTTTGTTTGGGCAGCAAGGAAAAATATTAAAAGCAGTAAAGAGCAATTGTAAATCTGTAAAAAACTTGAAACATTGGTTTCATCTGGGATATCTCTACTTCCTGGCATGGAAGAGCCATGGAAATTGATAGCAATAGTTACTAAGATTATTCAGGTAAAAGTAAATGACCACAGAAAATATCCAGCATCTTCTGGAAAGGTTTCAAGCTATCTTATTTAAAATTCTCACCAATCTTTCACTGTTACTTCCTAATAGCATTTCCAAAAGAACATGTCTCTCCTCCTGCAGAAGTAGATGCCTCCCACAGAAAAGCAGCACCTCTATAAGTCTTCTAAACATACTCCCTGACACTTTAAAAAATGCTGGGATGCAAGCCCTGCAGAGCTTCAGTGCTAATGAGAGAAGAACTATGAGACAGAGGAACTGAAATGACAGTCACCTGCATCCCAAAAGAGGAATAATCAAGTTTGTGTATCTATAAAATATGATGAAAACTGGACTATGCCTGTTTTTCTTCAAGCAAATTCTGCAAGGGAGGGAAGGAATGGCTTCTTTTTACTTAAAGTCTTAAAAAAAAAAATTATCTTCTTTTGAATTATATTCATCTTCCACAGTCAAAATGCCAGTGAAGGAAGATGAACACAAGGGTGTATGCACCCTGAAGTTATCAGGATGCTAAGTTTGAGCAGTAGCCTGTGGGGATCCCTTCTGCCCCCTTCAAAGTTACTGCAGACTTTAGAGCGTTCATAGGCGGGAATAAGCTTCCTGCATGTTTTGCCCAGCACCTTTACTCAGTAATCAGCATCCATGGTGTCACAATGGAGGGGTGTCCATGACAAGATTTAAGTATAAAAAGCCGTATCTCAGGGCAACCCACCACAGATAGTTTTCTGTCTCTCAATAAACCATTTCCAGCATGTGAAAACTAGAATATTCTTACTTACAGCATGTGCTCATACTCAGCCTCACTTTCCTGTCAGAGATGCCAACAGGCTAACGGGCAAAAGTGAAAAGCTAGCACCTTCCAAGGTATAATGATGTTAGTCAGATTATAGCTAACACCATTCTTCTTCAGCATGGAACCAGACACAAGATTGCGTTTCCAGTGATTTTGTTTTAGCATGTCATAGAATCATAGAATCATAGAA